>NW_010236361.1:0-1071 GCF_000690775.1 Eurypyga helias
AAACCATTCTATGATTCTAAAACTTCATCACCTTTTTAAAAGTGTGGTGGTCTTGCATGTTTTAAAACCAGAGGCTGAAATGGAGCCCTCACTCCACTGTTTTCCATACTAAGACCAACTGCAAACAATCCTTATGCCTAGGGTCCTGCAAGATCATAAGTCTCCATATCCCAAAATACTAGTTAGTTATAACCATTTATTTTAAAGTGCTCCTGTGGTTGCTGCCAGTAGCCAAAGCTATTTATTCTGACAGTCTTCATTCTGCTTTTCCTCATCACAGCTGTAGACTATAGCCAAAGCACTGAAACAACACCCAAAACACACTACTGGGAATGCAGGCAGATGGGGGCAAAGGGACTAAGATGTGAAAAAGCAACAGGAAAGAGGGAAGAGGAAAATCTCAGTTAGGGAGAGAGAGGGGAAGAAGCACAGGGGCAAGAGGGTTCACTTTCCAGCAACAGAATGCTCCAGTTCGCCCAGCAAAATAGATGAGTAATTAGTGGTTTTGATTATTTTCTCTGAACAGTAAAGGTTTGAAGTGGGCTCAAGCAGAAAATTAATTAATCCCAGTTAAAAATCTCCCCATAATTCTACAGTCTCAATTCAGTCTCTGTTACAGGTATGGAGGAAAAGCCCCATAACTAAAACAGGAAACTCAAAGTAAGCAGGAGGAAAATAAATGGGAAAACTGAGTGGAAGGGAGGACAAAAATGCTGATATTTTCAACGGCTATCTTCCGTTGCAGCAATGAACTTTACTTGTCACATTTTGCTGAGTCTTGCTGGCAGCCGTGCCACAGTAATATAACAGCCGTGGCACCCCAAGAAGTGACAGCAGAAATATGATGTCGATGAACTTTGAGTTCAACAGTTCCAGTTTTTAGGTCAATTAATGAGCCGTACGCAGGGTAATGTTTGGTTTTGACTGTTGCTAGCTGAAATAGTGTGTGCCTTCCAGCCAAGCACTACTTCCTTGTTACCTGTCCTAACGAGGGAAGACGTCTGTCTGCAGGCAGGAATGATTCTCAACAGCAGCTTTGTTCAACCTCCAGCTTGGTTGCTGAGGACTCCG
>NW_010236361.1:1138-1401 GCF_000690775.1 Eurypyga helias
ACAATAGGCATTCAGATAAAAGGACGTCCACCCCCCCCGCCCATTTATACTCAGCAATAATCCCATACAGGGCATCAGTGATGGGCTACAGAACAGTAGACCCCGTGGGTAATATTAGCCTGTAGTTATTAAATCATAAAATACCTCATTTGCTCATCTAAACGCTACTTGCAAGTTTCTACAGAATGCTGTAAATTGGTGCCTTTCTTAAACTGTGGGTTCCCGTGTGGCATTGGGTGGGTGAAGCAGTTCCCCCAGGGGAG
>NW_010236362.1:0-40459 GCF_000690775.1 Eurypyga helias
GTCACGCTGGATGGCCGCACAGCCTCCTGGGGTGGCAGCCACTCCTCCTGGTTTTGTATCATCAGCAGCCTTGCTGGGTGTACATTCTGTGCCTTCATCCAGGTATTAAGAGCTGTTGTTGTGCGTCCATGATCCAAAGCTACAGTTATCTGTGTGTATAGATTGTTTGTCTAGCTGTGCACTTGCAGAGCCAGTACAAAATATGGAGTGAGATATGCAGGTGGTTGAATGATTAACCATTCCTTCCAGTTTTTGCTCTAGTGTATTTTAAAGCATTTTTTTACAAGATGGAATTTCTTCAAGGGAAGACCTGTTATTTCAAACATTTAGGACAGCCTTTGAATAAGTAAAAGTTTACCGTCTATATCATAGTTATAGGCCAAAGAAGAGGAAGACTAGAATTTGCGTATCCTAGCCACAGGATTCACATAAAGTGAGGATCAGAAAGGGGAATGGGAAGGAGATGCAAGTTAGAGAAAGCTGTCGAATATTGCCTCAGTACTTGCTATAAAATTTGAGGTTGATTTTTTGTTGAAACAAATTTTTTGTTGAAACAAAATTAAATCAACTATTCTAACCTTTACCAATGTTTGTTTTCAGCTGATGATATTTAGATTTGGCATAACTGCCAACTCCTTTTTCAGCAGAAGGTATTAACCAAAGTATGTTTTATCAGTCTATTCTGGATTAAAGTGCCTAATTTTTAGATATGTGTGTGTTCCTATATAACTGTGCTTAAAAGCAAGCTAGGAACTTGTCAGAAGTTTAACATATGTTGCACATTTTGTCATTATTTCGTGATAAAATAAATCAAATGTCCATACAGATATATGTGGATATAGATATATAGGACAGATGTCACACTGGTATAGCAAATATTGTATGCCATGAAAGTTGTTCAGATATGTCTGCAATATTTTCTTGATAACAAGAAAACAAATGAATAGTTTCAAGTACAGTTGAAAGAACAAGCATGGTGTTGTGTTGCTTTATGATGTATGCTCTATGTAGTACACTCTTGACCTTTCAAAGAACGGCTTTCTTCTTTCAAATGTAGTTTCTTTTTTTATGAGTCTAGCTATCTATGGGTCAGGGAGAGCAATGGAGTATTGTAGTAAATTGCCCAGCATGCAACAATGCCACTGTCCCCACAATAGAATCAGAACTGTGCAACATCTGCCTTCTACTATTCTACTAAAATAGCCGAAGACTGTGTTTTACTCCAAGTGGTAGGAAGCTGGATTTCCACAGACAGAAGATTAAGTTCTAACTGTTCCTGTTCTTTTTCCAAGTGTACGTCACGGTAACACTGAATGTTAAAGAATGCAGATGACTCGTTTTATTACAGAACTTTTTCTATGGTTTGTAAGGCAGACTCCCACCGAAGCAGTTTCTCTATGGATGTACAAACATCAAAATATAAGATAATTTTTGTAAAGTTTGTCAGTGTTTTCTTCACTTACTTTTCTGGAAAACTGAGTCAGTTTTGAATATAGAAATATAAGAGGATGGGGATGGTGATAGTGACTTTTAATGAAATAACTGGCAATCTTCAGACAGAAAGAGGAGAGTGTCACTACTTTGGCACCTGTTGGTTCATTCACATGTGGGGCTTGATGTTCAGATACTACTTTAGTGTTTTACTTGTTAGTCTGCGCAGTTTGCTTAACAGTCATGTGGAAATAAAATAGCTTTTCCTTGGATGTATGAGTTAAGACTTTGAGGGAGCTTTTAAATAAAAACTGGAGGAAACAGTTGTTCTGCTTAAGAAAATACAGCTTTTCAAGTTGCAAGCTTCCTTTCATTTTTCCTTATTCAGCAGGCCTGGAAGATAGGTTTTGTTTCTGATGTTGAATTACTTTAACTGATGGAAGCTAGTTTCCTTTAGGTAAACATTAGAAAAGTTTGTCAGATAAGCATTTATTATTCAGTACTAAGCATGATTTATGTATGGATGATACCTTTTTTGTTTTAAAAGATGTGATACCTTGTTCCCCTTAAGTACCCATAAGGTTGCAAATGAGAATATTGATTGTGATATTGATCAGCTCAGTGATGGTGCTGAGACATCACTATATTAATTAGAAGGTCCTAAACTTAGTTAATAACCTTTCATTCCTCTCTCCCTCCTTTTACTACTTTCTCATAGCTGCGCAATATACGTGACCAGAAGTGTATTGTGTTTAGTGGTGTTCCTGTCCAGGTGTAAGCGTAGCACTAAGGACGAGTGAGAGAACGTGAATCCTTTCAGCAGCCGTTTCAGTGAGGAGCAGTTTGGGCTTTCTCTCCCTCCTGACCCCCATCAATTTCAAATGCAACTTGCTTTATGGCCAATGAAAGACAAATAAGCAGAGAGGAAGATGGTGTGAAAGTCATGCTACCCTGATTATCTGTAATTATTTTCAAGTAAATGTTTTTTGGGTTTTTTTTGTTTGCTTGGTTGTTTTGTTTGTTTGTTTTTGTGTTTTTTTTTTGTTGTTGTTGTTGCATGTATTACAGTAAAATAATTAATCCTTATGGATTTGTAATACTTCTCTGTATTAGGAAAGGAGGCCACTATTTAGCTGATAAATCTAACTCGAAGAAAAGAAGGAAAAATGTTACATCAATGTTACATATGCCAATCCAGAAAACAACTTGTTGTTTTTCTTATCGCTGTTACTGGTATAGCAGTAGGTTGTGTGGGTTGGTGCAGTCATTGGAATATAGTGATATTTTCCAACTTGTATAAGCTGAATTCCAGGTCCTCCTTTCTGTCTTCCCAAGTTTTGCTGCAATGAGTGTGCTTATGCCAACCCACACTCTCCTGCATGCCATGGGATAGTTTAATATCCTGGCATCCAGAACAGTGGGGAACAAAGTTTCTGTCTCATGAAAATGGAGTGACTGAATTAAAAATAGGAGATGTCAGAGGGGAAGGAAGATACCTTCTGAAACATTTTAAAGTCACAGGTAGAAATACACTCTATGCTGGTTCTGCATGTCACTTCCGTTTTGGCTGTTTTGATGGTTCCTATACTTGAAAAAAAAATCAGAATTCCTATCATGCTGGAGGACTGATTTTTGCTGTTTCTTTTAAGTTCACTTGTTCCAGTGTGTCCAGCTGAATAATTCAAATTTGTGTTGAAGCCTACCAGGCAGGTGACAGGAAGTTTATGAGCCTAGGGGGAACTTGTACTAGCAATTCATAGGCAGTGTGAACAACTCGCTCTATGTTCAGGTCACATTATTTATTGATTTTATTTAAAATGTTCTTCCATAGAAAAAACCTTACAGAGTGCACAACAGATTTTCCTAGGACTCGAATACACATCGGTATGATACAAATAAAAATGATACAATAGCAATGTGTCACCACACTGCAAAGTTATCAGTATCAACAAACCTTTTTAAAGAACCTTAAGTGTTGCAGTCTTTGAAAATCAGTGGATGAATTCCTGCCTTTACTCCTGCTTAAGAGAAAGACAGTACCACTGAACAGACTGAAAAGCAGACGGGGCGATGAAAAGCTAAAATGAGTTTAGTTTGTTACTGTTAGACCAAGTACTGTGCCTTTTATAAATTTTTTTCTACCTTTTTTTAGATGTAAGTGTTCTCTAAGCGATACGGAGACACTGAACATAGATGTTAGCTTCAGGAGGCACTGAGATAAGTGCCGGTGAATCTTGCTGCAACCTCTAAGAAGATGCCATTTCCAGTCTTTCATTCTTGTCCTTTGTGGAAATACCTTTCTGTGTAATAAAGCTCTAGTAATGCTGACAGAAGTGGACGTTTGCCTACACTTCTGCTGTTTTTTTCGTAGGGCTCAGTGAAGACATTAGGCTTTGAGCTGGAATGGCTGAGGCACAGAACTGGTCCTTTTTATTAACTGCCATGGGTAGTACCTTCTGGCAAAGGATTTAGAATTAAGAAGCTAGAGAAGAATTACTAGGTTTTGTATAGTAATGTTTGTGGGGTTTTAAGGATAAGAATGCCTCTGAGTACCATAAATGATAAAATTAATGAAATCTCTGATTTAGAGTTGGCAGCTTCGCTGGGGCCTCTCCTGACATGCTGTGAAGTAGGCTAGAGGGTGTGGTCATCTCACCCGGTCATGTCTTCAGGTTGATGGGAAAAAAAGAGCCAGTAACTAAAACTGAGCTTCATAAACTGCATTCTTGATATCCAGCTTAAGGAATGCATATAGTGGAGTTGTACCATCTTAATTTGAAGTGGTGATGGATTGATATAGAGATTAAATTTCTCCTCGTGTCAGTCCAGAGAGAAATAATCTTAATCGGGATTTTTGTCATTCACACACAGATTTTCATCACTAGTCCAGCACTTCTTTGAAAATGAGAACCATAACAGTAGGTTTAAGTGTTGATGTAACATTTTTGTAGCTCTTACCATAAATTCTTTGTTCTTGTGTGTCTATTCAGTTTTCTCTCATTTTGAATTTTGAAATACCTTCAAAATGTGAATGGGATTTACTTGATTTTGTTTGTGCTTTTTTAATAATTTTCTTGTATGAGAAAGGGAAAAAAAAATAAAAGTGTGCCAAATAAATATTTCCTGCTAACCAGGTCAAAAAAGCATAGAGCATAGATGCAGCATATTGCTGTCCCAACTGTAATCCAGCATTGATAATTCTCATTGAGATGTGTTCGTAGTAAGCTGCATACATTATATAGTTAAATATATGTATACACATGAGGATATAATGAGATAGATGTACAGGTGGTATACTTCAAAAAGAGTAAGAGAAAGAGATTATGTGTATTTAAAAGTGGGGGTTTAGAAACTCTTGCTTTTCTCACATTCAAATTCAGATGCTTTGAGAAGTTAAATAGGATTCAGTTGTTTGAGGATTACTTTGTGTACGACTTGGATTTAAATCACAGGGCATTTCAGATCAGTTACTGTGTTCCAAGTGGCTGCTGTTAAAGGATTTATGCATGATATTTCTTCCAGGGTATTAGTATAGCAGGTCTTTTTCTAGCTGAATTTGGAGAGGAATGTAGATTTTATAGTGTTCTTGTCTAATTTTTTTTTTTTTTTTGCAATCTTGATGTGCTGTTTGAAATTATTAATCGGTTCAAAATTACTGTCATTGTTTAGAGTATTTTTAATAGAGAAACACAGAGTTAAACTGTGAAACCATGCTTTCCATTTAATTGTAAAAGAGGAAAAATAAAACCTCTGGAGTGAAACAAGTACTCAGAATCATCCATTCAGTGCTTCAGATCCTAAAGAAACCCACAGATGATACTTCACTGAGGGTAATGTTAGCGTCTTGGATTATCATTATGTAGCATTTTTCCAACAGGATGAAAAGAACATAGAGTATTTATAAAGGAAAAAAGAGAAGATTTTGGTAAGCTTTTTAAGCGTAGTCAAAAGAAAACGAAATATGCCTACAGCATTTCACCCACAAACAGATGGCCAAACATAACAAATCAATAGTATGTAAATAACAGTGTTAAGAAGATCTGTTGCAATGCATGAAAAATGACTGGTTTCTTGGCTGCTACCTTCATACAGACTAAACCTTCACAGAGATAGGAAAGTAGGATATATGGTTTGGTTGGTTGTTTTTTTGGTGGGTTTTTTTTTTTTTTTCAGAGAGACAGATGTAGTGGCTGAAAGTTGACATCTTCATTTACAAGTCCTTTTTTTTTTTAAAAAGTCCAATGCAGAACTAACAGGTGCCCTTCAGAACTTGTAAAGGTGTTACTTAAGAAATACACAGTACTGGAATGTCTGAAAGAAAGGCAGCAGAAGGAAATGCTGTTCTGTTTTCATGATGGCTTGTGAGTTCTTGCACCTACGTAAGTCTACAATGCGGAACTTGTGCTGGGAACTCTTGAAAATTTAGATAGAATTGTTACAGGATGCAAATTGTGAAATAGTGAACTGCTTGTTCTGTGGCACACAGTCATTAGAACATTGGTACAAATGTGTGTCTCCCTATTTAAATCCACAAGAAAAGCATTGGTCCAGATGGTATCTTAGTGTGACACTCCTGAAAGTACAATTTATTCAGTACTTTCAAGGCCTACAGTCATTATTCAGGTGTGTTGCATATAATGTCTCTTGTATTTTAAGACATATTTTTCCCCTAAAGTATGCTAAGCGTGTTTGCTAATTCATATGACAGTAATGGGGGATTTGGTCATAATTTTAAAAAAGGACTGTGCAAATGACTGGAGACCTCAGGCTAATGAATTTAAATCTCTCCGAGAGTGGCCCCTTCTGTGATATGCAAATGATGATGTTTTAATTCCTTCCTTCAGTAAAGCATTCTGAATTCCTTGGTTTAGGAACTTTTGTCTGGCCTTGGTTCTGTACAGCTTTGTACAAAGTAGAAGTCAAACATTACAAAATATGAAATGGACATAGAGACCCCAGTTTTAAATTGAGGTTCTACTGCTTATTATTTTGGAGGAATAGGAAAAATGTACTATGGTCATCTGAAAATAGTAAGATATGATTGAGTATTGATAATTTATAAGATTACTAATTACTCAGGAGTTAAAAGGACTTAAACAAGTTATTCTTTGAGAAATCTACTAGCTAAAAAAATTACTTTTTGTGGAATTGATCCAAAAAAGTTTTGGAATAATGTGTAAAATCAAACTTACTAAAATAGTATACATTCCTGATGTAAAGAATGTTTTGATTTTTTTCCCTGTTGTTCTGTGTTACTAATATAATGAGATTTTTCTGAAGCTTTTGAGTATTATCCTTGCTTTTTATCAGGATCAGATAGAGAACTCTCTGGTTTGAAATTTCTGTAAAGAACTACTTGTAGTATGTCCTTTCCCAGAGCAGAGTAAAATAGCCCAATATCCCTGTGTCTCAACTTTTTTTTTTTTTTTTTTTTTTTTTGAAATTACACATGTTCAAATAATGAGAAATAATGTGTGGTAATATGCTTTTGGGAATTTTTAGTTCACTATTGCGATGTCTTTTTAAAGGGTAGTTTTCTAGCTTTGTTTGCAGTTACACAGTTACGTAAATGATGTAAATCTTTTTGAAAATTCTGGAACCAACCCAAACTCAAAAGTCCAGAACTAGAGCATTCAGAAAACAGATCTGAACATGATCTGTTAAGATGTTGAAACAGTCTTTATTTTACTTTGTGGTTATATGATGTGGGTTAGGAAATTTGGAAAATATTTTATTTTTTTAAAAACAAATTAAGAGAAAATAATAATTTTCATGCATTTCCACACCTGTTACTTTATAGGCTTAATATTGTATAGATGCTGTCTGAGGGAAAGTTAAGGATGTCTAGGTGCTATAAATTTATTAAGCAGGAACAGTATTTAAAGAAGTCACCAGGAAAGAGAATAGATACTTCTGGGGACATCACAAAAAGAAGGATTGTCTCTAAGCATGCCAAAGTGGCTGTTTTCCAAGGAGGATGCTGGTTCCTGAAATTGCAACAAAATGTTCATCATGTTTCTCTCCTCCTTCTCTCCCTTAGGATTCACATTGTCTTTTAGAGGATGTAATGCCTCTCGATTGCTATTCTCTCAGTGTTACCTCTCTTAATCCTAAAACATTTCATCTAGTGTGGAAGTACTGTGGAAGTACGCACGGTGGTGGCCATGAAAAGGAGTAACTGAGTTTCTGATGTAAACAGTGTAATACAGTGAATGAGAATATTGTTTTGAAATAGGCACTGAAGTACTCTTTCAAATTTGTCAGCGTTAATATTTCAGAGTAAAGCATGAAGCCATAACGAATGTGTTTATATTCTTGTCTCAGTTTTGTTACCACATAACTTCATTGCTAAATTGCATTCAGTTTCTTTCTTTTGTTTATTCACCTCTGATCTGGCTTTCTCTTGTCTCCATTTTCTTTTCATATGTTGCCAGCCTTCCTTGTGGAGAGTTCAAAATGTGTTGCAGGTCATTAATATGAGTAATCTCAAAGTGCTTGGACAATAAACACTGCTAGTTCTAGCAAGGTAGACCATTTCCCCCTGTGCGTTCTGAAACTGTAGTAGTAAATACTGACTTCTGTTGCTATCAAATGCTCTTATTGCCTCCCCATTTGATTTTCCTGTGTTGCAAAACTTGTATTAACTCCAACATGACCACAGTCTGGTAGAAGAAATAGCTTTGCCTGGCAGAATGTAATCATCTGGGTTCATGAAGAGGGTGTTGGATGTTTGCTGAAAAAGGGAAAAGCTGGTGGTAGGAAAATTGAATTAACAACATAAACATCAGTACAACAGTTTCCTAATGAAAACAATTGATAATATTTACATTTAAAGTGCGAAGTGTATCAAATACAATGCCAGTCTGGATATGTTAATTTTATATGAAGAGAAACAGAGAAACATTATTATAATAATAATTTATTACTTGGACAATTTAATAAGGAACATTTTCTGGTGACAGGCTGGTTAATAAGATTAGGCAGTCAGAACTGATATGCTTAGAGAGCAAATGGTAGTTTTTATTCCTGTGGGTTCAGTTTCAATTTCTCATGTTTTTGTGCAAATGGGAAAATGAGAAAGCATCCAGTTGCAATCGTGAAGCATTCCCCGCTCCTGCCTTTTTTTAACCACTTGATCAATTTCCTATTGCAAGATCAATTTACAGCTTGCTCAGTTCTGTATTATATGGGAAATTATTTAGTTTGCCTTAATAGATTTGGGCTTCTGGATTGTCTTCTTGCAGTACTGACTTTTTGTTTTCATATTTTTTTTCTTTTTTTACCCTTTTTTTAAACTTTGCAAAGTTTCTTAGTTGCATTGTATGTCCTGTTCATAGAGTTCCCATTATTGTACTGTTCCACCTTCTCTCCTTTATGGTGGCCCAATTCATGATTCCTCATTAGTATCTTCTGTCATATGGAAATACCTACATTAACAGATGGCTGACCTCAGAAAACATGGCTTAACTTCAGAGTCTACATGTCAGTGAAAAGGGATTTATGGTCTATTATGGAGTGAAAAAATATCATAGGAAAATCTCAGTGCTGAGCTTGCTAGAAATTGTTGTCATGATCATCTGTAAGATGTTTCATTTTTCCTATGAGTTACTGTTTGGACTCTTTTTTACCTAGAAGCTGGTTTCATGTTTTCCTGGAAAGACTCAGTTTTCAGCTATTAACAGTTTTTATCCAGCTGAATTACAGTAACACCCACAGTGTGAGTGGCACATTCCAAGCATAAAATGATGCTTCTTTTGCTCAGAAGGTTTATGATCCGAATTACTGAATCAGTGGAGTTAGGCCAGTTTATGCCATCTGAAGATTTGGCCCTCAGTAATACACAATATTCTGTTTTCAAGGACCATTACTCAAATAGAATAACCTAATCACCCTGAAGGCCAAACGTCTGCTGTGCCAAATTTTGGTGCAGGAATTTCTTTTCTCTAATTGTTTTTATAGAAAACAAATACGCAGGTGGATGAGTAGTATGAAATTTATTTCCTTTTCTCACTCCTAGAAGGAATTCCTCAAGGTCCTGGCGAAGTAAGACATGACTTTCAAAATGAAGAATGAATTATTTTGTTTGTTTGGAATGCCCATGTTAAAAAGTTTCATTTTAATGATGGCTCTTTGAATGCTGTCTTAAAATATACTGATGGCTAAGTTTTGATGGGCCAGAACTTAAACACTGACATGTGTTTAGGGAACCCTGTGGCTCCCTATTGCCTGCACGGTAATAGCTGTATAGGTCAGATAGTGCAGCAGACTTACTGTTAGGATTGCATAATTTCTGTTAGTAATATTACCAGAAAACAATACGTAAGTAGGTGAATGGAGAAGTACTTACAGCAAAGGTAAAATAGGGGGTTTATGAACTCCATTTGGCATTGCTAAGTCAAAAGAAAACAGAAAGATTTCTTCACTTTCCATTTATATTCCGATAACATACACAATAGCGATAGAAGTGATAACCAAGAACGTTGTTGATGACCCAGTACTCACACAGGTGCCATTAGGCAAAGATTTTTTGGTTAAAAAAAAGCTTTCTGGGGCTTTACAATGAATGAAACATGATACATGTAATAGTGACGTAGGTTATAGCTGAAAGTGTAATATGAGCAAATCCTACTCCATTGTATCTATGGATAAGAATGGATTGGAATATAAAGGCTTATTACTTACAGAGAGATTATTATTACCAATATACATTCAGAGAGATATCCTAAAATCCCAGTTTTAGGGATCACCTAAAACACCTGTTGTTTCTAAAACAGAGGGTTAGTGATAGCAATTGTCATAGGGACAGCTCAGGTGACCAGTTTTGCTCAAGTCTTCCTTTTCCATCTACTCCCAAGATACTAATGCCTTGCTCAAGAAACTCCTCCTCGCAAGTGTTCAGCCTGTGCGCCCAAGTCATGACATTACCTCATGCCAGGTCGCATGGCCACAACTTTGAAAGTTAATTGAAGGTAATCCATGGAGTTACAATCTACCTTGTTTTGAGCGCTACCCAGTCACTAGTGCCAGCATTTACAGAAAGGCAGCCAAATATGATAAGCCCAGGAGAGTGGACCTTTCAGACTGGGCATGTGGGAAAGTACATTTTTCAATGAAGTATTGTACTGGGAGAGAGATGTCCTTTGAGATCATTAGAGTAATAGTAAATTGATCAGATGTTAGCAAATACGTTTGCTTTGTGTATTTAAGATTAATTAATAGATGGTATCTAAGATTAATGTTATTTTAATGTAGCCTTCATTTTAGTCAATAAAGCATGTACTGGATGTTTGCTAGCTGTGTTACCTAAATGGCTGTTAAGAATGTACTGAATATTATAATCTCATTTTAAAACCATCTGGCACTCTGATAACTTAGAAAGGTTAGGATGGCTTGGGATGGTAAGAGGTGAGAAAACAAAATGGGCATGTTTAGGGGAATTTAACCAAACTGGCAGCATAGCGGGATGGAGTAAGTTATCCCTCTGTACCTCATATCATGCTTCCTCTGTTGCCGAGCTGTCAGCTGCTTAAAGCACAAAACGAGAGCATAGTTCTCTGATACCACAGTGACAGTTTAAGTAGTTTCTTTCCCTGACCATGTCTTCTGTTGCCAAGTTCCTGAAAATTGCTTGTGTGAAGTGCATCAAATCGGATCGGGGAACTGGTTTAGATTAAAAAGAAAGCCTCCTCCTCCTCACCTTTAGTTTTTATCCCGTTTGAATCTGTGGCCTGTGCTGACAGCTGTGCTGACAGCTCTGTTGGCACAGCACGGCGCAGAGCAGGGGGAGGAAGGAACCAGGAGCGATGAGGGGCAGGAGGTGGACAATCCTAGCCAGAACTGTTACGGAACACCTCTTCCTGTTGAACCGTAGCCTGTGTACTGGCACACTATCTATGGTCCGGGTTACCGTCAGAAGAGGGAGGAAGGTTTCAGGAGACTTTGTTAGGTCTGCAGGTGCAGTTAGGCCGTTAGGAATAGGGTCTGGTCATAGGAAGTACCTTGGCACAGTATCTGAAACCTGTTGTATGAAACTTGTTTTAAACTAATCCTTGGAGATTTAAAACACAAAGTAGATGCAGGAATTAGCACTGAATTAGTACTGAATTTTCTAATCTTGTGTTTTCCAACTAATTAGGAGTTATGAAGTACTTTTTCTTATTGCAAGAACCCCTCAATCATACACAAAGTACATCTCCAGGGAGCTAAAGCTTCCACTGTTTGTCAAGCAACACTCTTCCTGCAGTGGGGTGCAATTTTCTTTTTACTTTGATAGAGTTGCCCCAATTGTTTACAATTTTGTGTCACTACTAATACATTTTCTCAGGACCTTGCATTATTGTATAATTTATTTTTAATAAACATATGTGAACTTCTCAATTAGTAAATTATAAACCTACTGTTGACTACTTCAGAAGTACTAAAAAATCTGATAGTTAAGGTAAGATCTTTCAAGATCTTGGCTGGAGCACCTCTGCTATGGGGACAGGCTGAGAGAGTTGGGCTTGTTCAGCCTGGAGAAGAGAAGGCTCCGGGGAGACCTTATAGCACCTTCCAGTACCTGAAGGGCCTACAAGGAAGCTGGGGGGGACTTTTTGCAAGGGCCTGTAGCGACAGGACAAGGGGGAACGGGTTTAAATTGAAAGTGGGGAGGTTTAGATTGGATATCAGGAGGAAGTTCTTCGCAGAGGGTTGTGAGGCACTGGAACAGGTTGCTCAGAGAAGTTGTGGATGCCCCATCCCTGGAAGTGTTCAAGGCCAGGCTGGATGAGGCTTTGAGCAACCTGGTCTAGTGCAAGGTGTCCCTGCCCATGACAGGGGGGTTGGAACTAGATGATCTTTAAGGTCCCTTCCAACCCAAACCATTCTACGATTCTGTGATTCTAAGATCAGTGCAGATAGTGTGCTATTCATGTTTTTTTTGGCCTGCAGCTTCTTCTAAGTTCTTATAAATGGCTGCTGGACATCAGAATTAATATGGATTTTTCTTTCACTAGTATTTCACCAATGTTGCAATCTGTGGTCCAAATTACTTGTATGAAATGATTTATCTGCAATTTGGGAAACTTGCATGTGTACCTGTGTCTATATATATTCACATATGAATGTTATGTATATGCCTTTATAACACTGTTGTCTGTGATTGGTAAGAGGCTTTTGGAATATATATTTCATATTAATGCTTAAGCTGCAATGTCTGAAAAAGTTTGAGCCAGATTAACTGTACCATATTTGTTAGCTTGTATCCATTGTACTCTGTTGCTAGTGTTCAGTTAAACACTTGCCTACTCACTGATCCCATGTATTTATACAGAGCTTTGCTCACTTTTAAATTTTATTTCCTCCGGGAGAATACAAATATTTTTAATTTTGTTTTGTGAACCATATGTTCAAGAGCAGCTATTGCTTTGCTGTTTCAACTTTTTTTCCTTTTTCTGCCTTTACAGTATTCCAGAAATTCACTAGCACAGTCAAAATAGAGCACTGCAAATAGGACACTAAAAACAGTTTCTTGTGCAATGTAATTTTATAATGAAATCACATTATTTTTATTCTAATATCCCCTGTTGCTCAATGCTTCTCTAAAAATGCATTCTCTCTATGTATGTTTTTTGAGTCAATTTTTTCAAATGTGTTATTGTTAATTCCTTTTATCTTAACTCTAACATTGTGGGTTTACTATAGATCTGCTGGGTTTGCTACAGGACTACTTTATGGTGGTTTTGTGGGAGGGGGTGTTGGGGTTTTTGGGGGGTTTATGTTTCTGGCCACCAGAACGTAGTCAAGTGTCTTCATTGAATGCTGGCTAGTTTTTATGTAATATTCAGATTGGCTTTGTCTTGTGGCTATGTACCCAGCTCCATGATTGATCCCTGTTCTTCTGTTTGGTCATGACAAGGAAATAGAGCATCCGGGGATCAGAGTAAGAACAAGTGAGGCCCCAGGAGCAAATGGATATGAGAGGCCAGTAGTAGCTCAAATGTTGCAGTCAGAATAGATGACAGTATAAGCCTGCTAGTAGTCAGGGAAGGCTGCAATGTTTGCTTCACAGAGGAGGTGAAAGTGGCCTCGTTTCATGAAAGAGAGGAAAAGTAGAACTCAGCCTGTGGGAGAAGAAAAGAGAAGAGACAAAATCTGTCCTTGTCTTGGCTTTACCTTAAGTATATTGTGAGAACTGTATGTGTTAAATATCAGTAAATTTAGCCTGGGAAATAAACAAAATTATGTAATTGTAGCTTCAAGCTTTGTCATCTGCAGATTTTAATAGATATTTTAGTATCAGAGTAATCAGAGTGAGATGTCCATTGAACATTTTGAATAGTAAGAAATATAAATTCAGTTTCCTCACAAGATGTGAGTCCCAGCTGGCATTAACACTGTAGTTCAGCAAAATGCTTAAGCACTTGTTGGACTCAAAGTTGCACAGTGGCAATTCCAGTAGCATGGATCCTGTGCAGAATTGAGTTGCAATATATTTGGATACCTGTCTGTAAAACTGGCATGTCAGTATTCCCTTTCCTTTGCTATCTAAACGATATTTCTGTAACCACTGAATTTCCTATATGAGATATTGATGATTCTAGTCTAAAACGTTGTGCAAATCACTTTTCCTTTCTGTTGAAGTGTTTTCCTGGCCTATAAACTTGAGATGCAGGATAGGTGTTCTTCGCTTCTTATACCACTGGAACATTTTGCCCTTAAATCCAAAGATCTGGTTACCATCTTGTAGAATATTTATCAGATGCTAACTGTAGCAACATATTTATACTTCTAAACAATATTCCGCCTTTTCATTATTTTTGGCATCTTGTTCACTGTAATCTCTCTTGTCACCCAACACCCACCTCCCATTACTTGATATTTTAAATCCTGTAAATGTTTTACAGATGTTACTGCTCTCAAGGTTCATCTCAAACTTCCATGATCTATTGAATATCAGTGAGTGTCGATACTTACTGGACATATTTTGGTAAGCATTTGTTGCAGCAAGACGAAGGGAAAGAAATATCAAAATTCTCAGTCCTGGCATTAGAGTCTCTGTGGAATAGCTGCATCAAATTCTTCACATTATTTATGACTGAAGCAGAAGTAACTTTGTGCTTGTTCTCATTTTTGTGGTTTGTCCCCTACTCAATGTCATGCCATATTCCCTCTAGACAAACCATTTTGGAATCATTAATCAGATGGAAGATCACATACCTTTTTCTAATTAATTGAGATGGTTAGATACTTTTTGATGAAACTATATTTCACTGAATGTGTGGTCTTGAAGTGAAAAGGCTTCACAGTTCTCCTAGGTACATAATCTCGGAATCACTGCATTTTGTTTTGATTCAAAATCAATTTCATCTTTAAAATTCTAAAATTATTTTTAAAAATGCAGTGTCATACATGGAAAAGCAGTTGCATGATTCACAGACAGCATCAGTTTATTTCTGATTTTTCGTCATCCGTACCTCTCTGTTCTTTGGACAGGATAATTATTCTTCATCTTCACAACTAGGTGAAAGTCCATGATTTTGATTCCTTAATTCAGCATCAACACAGAGAACCAGAAAAAAAAAAATGCATACATTTTGAAGAGAGGGAAGATCGTAAGAATGCAAGTGTGTTTTCGTTATATTCCATTATTAGATTATTTTATTTTTTATTATTATTTCTGAATAGCATCTTAAAATTCCTTCTGCTTCTTCTTAAGCAATTCAATTGTATACTTTCAGCTAATTACATATAAAGTGCCCTAAAAATCACCACCCACTGCTGCACCAAAAAATTGCCACCTACATTTTAGCTGCTGTTATTGTGAACTGCTGGGATCATTTTGTGATAAATTTAACTTTGAAATTTCTAACTTCTTTATATTCTACTGTGGAGTCTTTTCTTATTTGGTTGTGATTGTTTCTTTTCTAGAAAGGAGGTTGTGGTGAGGTGGGTGTTGGTCTCTTTTTCTTAGGTACAAGTAATAGGATGAGAGGGAACAGCCTCAAGTTGCGAAGGAGAGGTTTAGATTGGATATTAGGAACAATTGCTTCACTGAAAGGGTTGTCAGGCACAGGAACAGGCTGCCCAGGGATGTGTTTTAGTCACCATCCTTGGAGGTATTTAAAGGAGGTGTGAATGAGGTGCTTAGGGACATGATTTAGTAATGGGCTTGGCAGTGTTGGCTTTGCAGTTGGACTCTTAAAGGTCTTTTCCAACCTAAACGATTCTATAAACAATTTTCATTGCAGTCTGGGAGAACAGTAGACTTTATGGCTGCTGGTCAATGGGTGGTAAATTCTATGCCTGAATAATAATGAAGCAGCCAGGGAACATGCCCCCTTCCCTAGAACAAAGATTTAATTCTAGAGCTTAGTCTGAAGAAAGTAAACATGGTCCATGATGACTTAAATTATCTCTTCCTGTGAATGTTAAAGGAAGAAAAAAAAGAAAGCAGAGCAGTGTTCAACCCCTATAACCAACAGTCTTTTCAGTTCTACTTAATATTAGAGAAAAGAATGATTAACTCTCCATCCCCTAAATCAAACAAAGAAAAAAAAAACCAATAACCTAACAAAAACCCTAACAGAGCAAAACAAACAAACAAAAATCCCCTTTTGGCGACTTTATGTTTTTCTCCATTATTTCTACATTTTGTGGTATCTTTTATTTTTCTCTTTTGGAGACCACACACAAATGGAAGACATTGGGAATGTCTGCATCTTTTGTCACCCTTGAGAATGCAGGGATACAACCAAGCAGGTAAATTATCAAGTATCCATGACAACAAATTAATGTTGATGTGATTTATTTTTTCCCTTGAATTGATCCTCTGTTTCTGGGGATGCATGGTTTACTTCTTTACTTTTTTTTGCATCAGGTCAATGTTTTGATTTTTTTTTTCCTTGCGGTCATAATTTTTTTAAGCGTTTTTCTACTTCTCTGACTTGAAAGACAATGCAACTTTGTTAAATTCTGCCTTTTAAGAGGAACCATTATTACTTTCCTAATTTGTACTTTATTATCAAGTTTTCTAAACCCTTACTGGCTCTGTGCTAAGCACTTTTTGGGTCTTAGTAAACACAGAAATAATAATTATATTAAATCTGGAATTACAGCTGGAGCCATGAATGGGAAATCCATGCCCAATTGCATTTTCATCCTTGTTTCAAGAAAATGAGGTTTGGGCAATTGGTTATTAACATAATATTTTAGAATCTAAGCTTGTTGTTTGGTAAAATATTTTCAGGTAATGGTTATGGACACTTAAAACATACTGAAAACCCAAGATCAATGATATCTTCAACAAACAGGGATTTGGGATGAAAGCCGTCTGAAACTGTTTAAGAAGTCTAGAAGCTGACTAAATTCTAAAATTTTCTAAAACAAGTCAAAAGTGAGAATGACACTAACTGTGACATAGAAAACTATTTGTTTAAATGAAGTAGTCAAATAATTATATCACTGAAGTGAATAAGGGAAGATTCATTTAAATAATTATAGCTATAATGGTGACATTAAAAAAATACTGAATACAGTCCAAATATGGATGATACAACCCAGAGACAGATCAGTGTTGTCACCACTCAAATGAAATAGCACTCTGTGCTGGCCTACTGCAGTGTAACACTCATACCTGCTGCTTTTCTGCAGGTCAGTGGCGTGGACTCACACGCTCTTGTCCTCATTTTGACTAATTCCATGTGTGCTTACTGGTTTTTTAATTTTCTTTTTCATGGCCTCACATTCACCTGATATATTTACATTCATATATACAAACTGCATGGCTGTAGGACTGGTTATGCATGAGATAAATTTTTAAAACCTGATTTTAGGTTTTCAAAGATGCAGAGGAGGTCACGGAGTCATTTGAAGGCAACAGGCTGCATACACTCTCAGCCCCTCAGCAAATCAAAATCTTAATGAACCTCAACTCCTTTGTGTACTTAACTGTGTTTAAAAGTGGAGTTAGAGTTCTACTGCCAACAGAAAAAAATGCAGGCTGTATAAACACAAAGTTTCAATTTTAAGAATGGACAGTTCCTAATTTTTAATATGCATTTATATATTCTTTTTATTTTAAAGTCAGAATATATGTCTCTTTTTTTATTGAATCACTACTTAAAAATTTATTTTGTTTTCATCATTCAAGTAGTAACTATTGATAACTGCATTGCAGTGCTTTGATAATTGTTTACAAAACAAAATTCTAAAGATTAAAAATAGAAACTTCCTCTGTAAATAATAGGAGACCATCAAACTTCTCCTTAATTTTATTCATGAAAATAGGTTTTCAAGAAGTTGTAGTGTATATGGTTTGTGTTCAAACAGTATTATTATTTTTTAATCCCATATTTACTTTCATTTATTAATAAATTATTATATACTGCTTTAGACACTCACCTTCTCAGCTACTGTGTTCCTGAAGTATCAGGGGTGTGTTTAATTTGCTGAATGTGTAGGATGTAAGATGTAATGACTTGAAATGTCTCTCGCGTGCAAAGGTAATGCCAGATAATTACATTTATGCTCATGAACCTAATTTTCTTGAAAGAAAATTCTTTATATTAATTCAGTAAAGCCTAATGGGCGTGTTAAAATTAGTTGCTTTCAAAACAGTGTATTTATTGCCATAATATCCCTGCTTTCACCACAAGCAGAGGAAAGATCAGGGTCTTGCTTTTCTCCACAGAAAAAATCTTGGATGCAAAATTTTTTACATTACACACACAACTCCCTAACATGTTTTGTGTTACTATATAAAACCATTCACATTATTTCAATCTATGGTGTAACTGAGTGCCAGAGCCTTTGAGCTTTGGCTCAATGAGAGCACAATACAGGTTATGAAAGGGCAGTATAAATGAAAAATACCTGGTCATTACACAAAGGATACAGACAGTGTTGTTCTTTATCCAATTGTTTACTATGCTGTAATATGGAAAGTCTATTATACTAGTTTTATAGTTACAGATGTTCTTTCAGGACATTCATCACATGGTCTTGAACAAACATTTGGAAACCAGTTGCTTATTATACACTAGATTCTCCAGACAACAGCTCTTTTCCTGTCTAGGGGAATGCATTTTTCTAAGCAGTATTGATTTTTCTATCATTCTTCTCTCCTTTCCTCTCTCCGTAAGAACCCAGTTTTAGAATTCTCATTGGTCCTTAAAGTTGTTTTTCTTTTAAGACATGAATGTGTTCAGTCTCTCTCTTTTTTTTTTTTTTTCTTTTTTAAAAAAAAAAGCAAACTTGAATTGACTGAAGTTATCTGTAAGTGATATGCTGGCCTATGAACACAGAAAGGCAGTAATTGTGCAGGTCAGCCCCTGCAGGACATGTGCCATTTTCGACTTCTGCTGCCAGACGGCTGGAGGAATCTGTAAAAAGAGGTGATTTGTTTCAAATGTTACTCAAATGCTGTTTATCAGGCAAAAACCTTCTGAATCAAAAGTTCTCTCCAATGGGTCCTTGGTTTGATTTGTCTTATGTGCCTCAGACAGATCTCAGTAAAAAATAACTAAAATGGCTGCTAGAATGAAATTTCAGGGATAAATAGCAATGGTTTTTACTGCTTTAAGACAAGGAATAAGAAACTTAAGTGTTTAAAGCTTCTTGTCTGTGCTTTGGTGGAAACTCACGTGGATGGATCCCTCATGCACAATATAACAACAAACCTAAAAATTCAAGACGCGCTTACAACCTGCCTGCCCTCAGCTGCCTTCTGTGCAAAGAGGCGTTTGTCCAAAGTATTGAAGCTTAGTCCCCTTGAAAATGTTTTAATATATCCATGGCCTTTGTCAGGGAAACATAACTGGTTTTTGAACAGTACTGCCGTAAATGTGCCTTGTGATGAGAGAAAACACAGTTTTTTGAGGAACCTGTTTGGCTGATAGCGTGTTTGGTTTTTTTGGGTTTTTTTTGTTTTTTTTTTTTTGTTTTTTTTTTTTGAGGCTTGCTATTTATGTATTTGCAACTTCTTCCTTTATTCCACCCTCTTTTAAATCCTCACTTCAAATTCAGAAGTCATGCCTAAATAGTCACGACGTGATTTCCCCTCCCAAAGTATATTTACATAAATTTCACTTTTCTGTGAGGACAGTCTGTGTAGCTGGAGGCAAGTGTATGCCAGCCTCGGGTGGTGAAAATGTTACACCTGGGTCTTTGGTGTTTCTTTTGGGTTTTGTTCTTTTGTTGTTGTTGTCATTAATCCTATCTTTATTTATGAGTTAAAATTTTACTTTCCAAATGTGTTTATGAAATAGCAACTTCATAGGATTACTCAGCAGATTCCAGCAGTAGGTTTAATTTTCCCCCAAAATATCCTATATGAAGTTTTCTTCAGTTGTAGACGTAGCTTTTCTTATTTCTAGATGCTAGTTTCACTCTGATATGTTTTGAAAAAATGTCCTGACACCTACATCAAAAGCGTAAGCAAAGAGAACTGTTCTAGCAATTTCAAATGGTTATTCATAGGACAACCTATAATTTATGACTTATGTTTGATCACGGCCTTTTTAATTAGAAACATACTGCATCTGTTTAACATTGCTACTGTTTTGTTGCAAAAGATTTTCTGTATCAATTAATCTAGTAATATCCCTAAGCAAGCTGAAATTGTTGAAGAAGATGGAAATTGGCTGATGAATGCATTGGTCACTTCAGAGGCATGTTCAAATCTATCTTCTTGCTGTCCTAATGAATATGGAAGCCTGCCCAGTGTGTGATTGGATTTTAATGACTACAAGGTCAGGGACTTTGCAAGGTGTGAATCTGCTTGCAAGGTCACTAGTGGCAAACAGTGCATGGATCTGAAAATAAACAAGGAGCTGTCAGGGATATTAGCTTTTTGTAGAAAAACCCTTGGGATGAAAAGGTTAACAGGTGATTGCATTGTAACTTGTTTTGAAACTCAAAATGAGCTCTAAACTCCGTGCATTATCCTTCATTATACATTGCATAAGAAACAGTAGTAATTTAAAATGCAGGCAATGTTTGATTATAATAGTACCCTAGCTTACCAAAAGCTTGCATTTACCGCTATATATACTGGTCCACAAAATCAACATACACTCCAAATGCAGACCTTTTGGAGAAACAGGTGAAATTACCTGGTCTAAACTTCCTATGGGTGTGTAAGTATATTCGCCTCCCATAGATAACCCAGTAATTTCCCATAAAAATTCAGGTCACGTGTATGGCCATTATACCCTATATTAATTTGCTATTCGGTAGGGATTGTTCAAGCTGTAGAAAAAATAATAGGGAATGAGTTTGAAAGTATTAAGACAGTTTATAAATGACTTGTCATAAGGTACTTGACTTGTGATAGAACAGCAGAGAAATTACTCTTGCATGAGGAAAATACAAAGAAAATCTGCAGTGGGGGAGAGGTTCAGAGAGGTGATGTCACTTTCTTGCTAGGATATACTGCTAATTTACTGAAACCAATAATGTGAGCTGTTGAATGGTTTTCCCTGACTGTTTGGGACACTGAGATTCGGGCGCAGCTACCATGGGTGCAATTTCTCTCCAGCTGTTTATACCAATGGGAGGCTTCATCTGACGAGTATGTTCAAATGACAGTTGAAAATAATACTGTGGAATGGAGTTAAATATCAGCTGTTTCCTGACATGGAGAAGTTTATAGGCTTAGTGGTTGAAAGGCCAGGAAAAAAATATCACAATTACACCACAGCTTTGGGGCAAAAAATCAGCTTTACTGCAGTCCGAAGGGATTCTGTAATTTCCTCTTTTTTTTTTTTTTCCCCCTCCCCAGGGGAAGTGTATGTACATATACATGCATA
The DNA here is from genome assembly GCF_000690775.1 of Eurypyga helias. Classification (NCBI taxonomy): domain Eukaryota; kingdom Metazoa; phylum Chordata; class Aves; order Eurypygiformes; family Eurypygidae; genus Eurypyga; species Eurypyga helias. Next base: position 21,219 of record NW_010236362.1, read on the forward strand.
TATATATATATGTATATATATATAACTGTTGGGGTACAGTTCTTTGTATGTCTTCTATTCCCCATCTGTGAATGTGATGCCTGTGTGGTAACTGCTAACACTGCTTTAACGTGTATGAATCAGTACTGATTTTATGATTAAACTGTGTATCAGTTATACCAGTTCTTAATGTTATACAGAACAGGATCCTTGAAGACAGGTATTGTACTTGAGCCAAGTCTCTATCAGTAGTAAGTAACCCGAGTTTAGCTGCACATTCAGTTGCCACCTAAGTTCGCATTTAAAACACGGACTTAGATTCTTTGCTTTAAATGAAAAATATGTTTTATCCTCCTCAAGATAATACTTAGTCTTCATGTACTTCATGACGTGAAATAACCAATCCTACAGTGTCATAGTAAAAATATAGCAGAAGAATTTTGCCAAGAGGGAAGTTTGACTTGGTACTGAATTCACCTTAGATGTGTTGATTGTAATCTTTTATGGAATGTCACTGTTTCATTGATTTCACTGTCCTGAATGCATCAGCTTATGTTTGCATTTCTTTCTCTTTCTGGAGTATGAGGAACAAGGAGAAAGGCAGTTTACTTCCACTTCTTTTAGCAGGCTACTGAGAATCCTTTTTTCTTCCTGCATCCTACCTGCCTACAAGAAAGAGAGGGCATCAATTGGTGGGGTTTTTTATGATTTTTTTAATCTGTTTTTATGTTGATAATAGTTTGAAAACAAAAAGAATTTCAATTTCAATTTTCTTTCTTAAAGATAAATTGAAAATATTGGCACTGAATATTCTTTTAAATTATCTAGTTTACAGGATTTGGAAGAAGGGCAAAGTTGAAAGTAATGGTCTGCTGCAGTTTCATACTAAAAGCAGTAAAACCTGTTAATAGGATGAATTTTACCTTTATAAGTTGCTTTGTTTAATGGATAATTGTAATGATTAGAGTAGCTGAGTGATTATTCCTAGACTTAGTTTTGACAAAACTGTTTTGTTTGTATACACTGTAATGCTTTTGTAGGAATATGAACTGAACCTACATTTTCGCATTCACTTGATGAAGAGCTGCTGCAGGCATGTATGTATGGTTGCAAAAAGCATTTCTTAAGGAAAAACCTCCATATGCTAATGTCTGTTTGTTTGTTGTTATTCCATAATGTCAATTTTCAAACTATATGTCACATGTTAATGTGATTGTATATATAAACTCATTAGTATCCTGTTCTTTCCATTTTGTGGCTGTTTTCACTTTTTAAAGTTCCAAACTGTAGCCAAGCTTGACAGCTTCTTCCCTACTGGCAGGTTTCTGCTTTTGGCCTCTGTATTGCCCCTTGCAGAAATATATTGACAGTAAATTTGGTGTCCAAATCCCATGCTGGTTTTTACCCTTCTTGCACTCTTACTATATTTTCCCATATTCTAGATATGTTTCACTGTAGCTTTAGATTTCACTTATTTTAACAACTTATCGGTCAAAACTTCGACATTTAGTCTCTATCCACTGGTTGGCTATGCACTTTGACTGTGATAAAGAAAAATATCTGAAAATCCAGATGTTTATTCAGTTTTGGTAAAACAAAATCTTGAGATTTGAAAAAATCCAACTGTTATCCTTGTGGATAATTGTCTATTTCAACTTGTCTGATATTGAATTATACAGTTGTTCTTATTCCAATTTCTGTGTTTTAGGGACACACGTCAGGGCTCAGTGAACGGTGTAATTGTAAGCCTGAGTTATATTTTGAAGTTCTATACCACAAAATCTGCAGTATGTAAAATGGCAATCCTAGATACAAATGACTTTTCTCATAAAAAAATATCTGCTACTTTTCTGCAAATTGCACCTAATTGCTCATTCAACAGTAGTAATGCACACAGCTTGGGATGTGAGGAAGATATCCTCTTCAGTGGAGTTCTGCTCTGCACAAACTCCAGCCACACACTGCAGACTGCAGAGGTGGAAACAGTGCTGATGATTCAAGGAAACCACTGGCCTGCTTTATTCTATTTTTACTATCCTCCTAGTAGAGCCTTTGCTGTGAAAACATACTGATTGATTTTTCTGCAAATATGATGAGTAATTATTTTTTAAAGCATAGCCAATAAGGAGAATAATCTATGAGCATCAGATCCAGAGTCTGTTAGAGTGGATAATTAGCAACCCATCATGAGACAATTCCGCTTGCATGAGTATTAAACATTTATGCCAATGACAAGAGATTGAGTTCTCTCCACCCCAGTGTGAGAACAAGAGGCCGCCAGCTTTCTCTATTAAGAGAAGGCCCAAAATGTTACTGTACCCCTGAGAAAACAGAGCGGGAAGGAAAGACGAAGAGCGACCCAGTTGTATGAAGAATTCCTGCTTCTTTCTTAATTTTGATTGCTGAAGATGTGAGAAAGACAGGGGAGGGGAGAAGGGAGGTTATTAATGGAAATTAAATTAGGATGCAGATGCATGGAAGAGTGACACATTAAGCACTGTGAACGCAGTGCTGCTAAACTGTGCAGCAGGAAAAGCTACAAAATGTAAAATCAGCTGTGAGAAGAATAGAGGAGTGGGATCAGTTCTGACTGAGTACATGGCTGAAACAGTCACAGCCCTCCCAAAAATCCTTTAGTCTCTCTGTAGCTATTGAGCCCTTCTCACCTCACGCTGACATGGCCTTGCCTGGTGCTGTAATGCATGTCGAGGGCTTCTGTCGATTCCTGATACCTTGCAGAAAAAAGCAGCTTTATTGTTCATTATGGCTGTACTGGGAGAGCAGTACTTTGCACAGTCATTGGCTTTACAGTTGTCTAAAAATCAAAGAATCGAAGAGCTGCTTTGTATAAAGAAGTCACCAAATAGCAAAGGACTGAAGACAGCTAACCAAAAAAGTCTGTTTGTGTTGGATTCTCCAGTGCTGTATATTTAAATTGCTTGTTTAGGTTTGTGAGCTCTGGAGGAAGAATACTGTGTTATCTGTGTGTGTATGGATCCCTGTGTCATACAGCTTCAAACGTTTTTTTTGGTGTTTGCGCATGGTTTGGAACACAAAATCAAAAATGAGAGTCGTAGGACAGGCAGTCCTGCAAGCAGAATACCTTCAGTGAAATGACAGGCTTTGTCTGGTGGTGCTTCTGCAGGGTAGAGAGGCTCTCCCTGCACTACTGGTCATTTGGTGGCTGAATTAGCACTGCCATATGGGAGGTCTGGGCTTCATTTGCAGCCAGTGCAGCAATCATCTACTTGGCTTGTAAAATTCCCGGTGGCAGGTGGATGTTGCTGGAGATTTTTATGGAACATTGCATTCCTACTTTATAACCAGAAAAGGCTTTCATTTTTCTTTACTTCCCTTCACCCTGTATCCACAAGTTTTCACTGGAAATAAACTGCAGTCTAGAGGGGGGTGTGTTCTGTTGGTCGTCAAACAGATTTGGCAGCCGGTGTTTGCAGGATTTGGTCTTAAGGGAAAAAAAAAGAAGATGATGACATTTTAGAGCTTTTAGGAGCTGTAAGAGCAAGCTTTCTCTCATTGAACAGCCGGTGTCTTAAGGGAAAAAAAGGGCAAAAAAAGGGCAGCCGGTCTTAAGGGAAAATAAAAGAAGATGATGACATTTTAGAGCTTTTAGGAGCTGTAAGAGCAAGCTTTCTCTCATTGAACTGGCTGTCCCATGAGTTGCACCATGAAGGTAAGAGGCCTTGGCATCTCACCGGTCAAATTTATGCTTTTGGAGAAGTGTTTAACTTTTCTTCCGTTTCCCACTGAACAAGAGAAGTGGAAGTTGCTGAATGACAATGGTCATTAATATAACTTTTAAATTTACCAGTCCTTTCTAAGGGCTGGTTCCACGGAGGTTGTTTAAGCTAAGACAATGAACAAAGATTTGTGAGAAAACTCCCTCTGTTGGACATGCTTCACTATTTAATAGAAATTCTTGGATGGTTAATGCCAAGGGTCAGAAATCTGAAGAATTCTGAGCTGGATTAATCTCACTTAATTCTGGATGTTTACCTGCGAGTGTGGTATTTTGACTGCCTTTGTTGTCGGTGGAGGTACTAGGAACTTTTCAGGCATGAGTTATGCCTACCATGGTTCTTTAGCTTTGGATGGGATACTTGCCCTCTAAGTGCCTATTTCCTCTCTTTGTGTTTCTCCCTAGCTCAGTTGTATTTAAGTGGAATTAAACCCATTTTGAGTTCTAATTTCTTAGAAATGCTGACAACTTAGAATTTTGTTTGAACATGCGAGCTTCTCTGGTATGAATAATGTATATCTTGGCATCAAGCTACCACCCAAAATCAGATTTCCTAAATGTTATATTTATAAATGACTCAGTTTCCCATCTGTGAAATATTCACAGGGAGCTTCCTCACTTCAAAGACATGCTGAAGATTTTTAGAAAATAGTAAGAGAAGCCCTTTAAGGTGATAACATATTCTATCTAGAGATGTAAAATACTGTTGAAACCATGCTTCAACAAAATGGAGTATATAAGGAATTAGGCCACGCCATGCCTAACAAAGACATTTAAAAAAGAAAAAAAAAAAGGGAACTAAAGAAATAGAAGAAAATAAACCAGAAAAAAAACCCATACCATCCTCTGAATATCACTCATTCTCTGTATTAAATGTGAGAGAAGTTCTGTAGATGTTAGAATATGCTATCACAATTGCCAAACTTTGCTATGGACACGGGGTTAGAAATGAAATTGCGTAAGTAACCTGAGTGTGGTGATTCTGTCGTATTTTAGTCCTTGAATTTGCTGTCTTAATGCTCTTTTTAATGGAGCACTGTATTTAGTTTGCAGCCTGTTCGAATCATTGGCAAATACTTGTGAACACAATTTCAAAATCTAATTGCTCATTAGAATTATGCATAATTATGTCTTTTTTTTTTCTATGAGCATATGAACAATCTTTTTTGAATTTGAAGGAACATTGTTGCTCATACAAATATTCATTTTCTTGGGCAAACAACAGTATTTATCTGCCAAAAAAAAGAATGTTCATTGATTGCTATTCAGTTAATTAATATTTGCTATACATTTGACTCATTTTTTCTTATTAACAATAGTATGTCCCCCTAGCATAGACAAATAGCTGCTGTGGTAACAGTCTTACGTTTATAAATTTTAAATGATAAATTACTTTCGCACTTACTCTGTCTAGATATTAAAATTTCTAATCTCCTTAAGACTGTTAGTAAGGGGAATTTTGTCATCCTTGTTTTACAGACTGGGAATTGAGGCCTGGACAGGTAACGCTGAGCATGGTCAGCATGAAGGAGGTCAGAAGACATCAGAGTCAGCTGAGCCTCTGACCAAGGCTATTGGCAGGCATGTCTTCCATCAGTTTTGATGCGTCATGAAAATGATGTTATTTGCAGTGTATCGGAATCCCCAAATACAATCATTGTAGCACCTTGTTCAGCACTTCTCAAAGTAGAACATGCTTTTGCATGTCTGTCTCCATGTTCATTCATTTAGGAACCTAGGCATATATTTTCTGTGCCCTTTATGGGTAGGTGTAAATTGCGTACAATTAAAGACTTTTCCCTTTCCCTAGGCTTTCTTAGTTTTCAGCCATCGGGCTGTTAACCTCCCGTCAGTCAGAAGACTAGTGAGGTATGTGCCACAGTGATCTATCAACTCAGTCCAAAGGCAGCTTTAAACAGCCTTGAGCCAGGTAAACCGACGTGGTTGAGTTTAAGATGAAGCAGGGGATGCTGCAGCTGAAATGGATGATTCCCACCGTCTGTTCTGCCAACAGCACTGTGGACGTGGCAGAAAACAGTTTGGTAATTTCCTCCATCTAGTTTTGCACTGCACTGGTCTATTCATCCTTTAGCCAACTAGTGCATTGCATACGCACACATGTACATGCATGCACACTGTTCTGGACATGGTTTGCAATGGTCTAAAACTCTGTTTTGTGAAAAAAGGTAATTCATTAACACTGAAATAAAAGTAAACAGCAGAAATTTCTACTGACTGGCAGGTAGGTTTCACTTTGTGGTAAATAGAGTAGCATGAACCAATAATATATTCTATTCTATATATTCTAATTTTCTGCCTGATGTAGAGCTGATTCCAGTTGGAGAGTAGAAGTGATTATTTTTTTTCCCCCGTCTTAAGACTACAGGATATAAGGTAGCTAAGAACCTCTTGGGATGTCAATCCCAAATCTGTCATGTCATGTTTTAATCGTAAGTTTCCCAAATTTTGAAATTGATCGTTTATCCTCTGTTTCTACTGTTTCTAATAGGAAGTAGTCTTACAGTCTTGCTTCCCTGATGGCTTGAAACCTTCATTCAATATCCAGCCTGAATTTGTTCTCAGACAGTTCACATGTTGCACTGCCACTATTGCTAATACTGTTGCTGGGGTGAAATAACTAATTTTCTTCCTTCATATTTAGGGAGAACAACAGTATGCCTTCTGGCTTTTCATTGTGTTTAAGTAAATATTTCAAGCTCTTCTACCCTGTTTTGTGATAGAACTTTTCAGCTTGTGCAAGGCTAGCGCAAAAAGGACTCGCTTCATAACTTCAGGCAAAAATAGTACGTCAATAATGCACATTTCTGCTTGCAGAAACTTCTGTGGTTATAACATGAGGTTGGAGACCATGCCATGACGTGGGTGTATTTGGGGTCAAAAGGAATACAGCTACTTACGTCTCTGAAATACTGCATCTTCATCTCTAAGTCTGGGAAAGATTGCTGCAAGCAGCATCTATAGAGTAGAATTGATAGTTATCTCACTGAGTCAATACAAGTTCATGTTTAGAGAAGCTGAAGATCAATCTGATACATTTATTTTCCTAAGTTTTTCTGTGTTTACCTTTGCACCTCTTGTATACCGTATAAACATCCTGAGTACTGCTCATTGTAACAGAAAATGGGAGAAAAGCTATGGGTAAAATATATTTTGAACAATTATAAAATAGATTTAGGTATACTGTATTGTCGAATACTGGTACAGTATATTTTAAACCCAAAATCTGACATCCATTGAAAAAAAAAAAAAAACCACACCACATTCTGTCAATTCCTGTATTTTATTATCAGCAATTAATTATTAAAGTGTTTTAACATGCAGGAGTTATGTCTTATGACTAAAGCATATCACTGAACCTGTGTTACTTTTAGCTGAACTGCTTTCTTTATCCTATCCCGTGCTACTGAATTTTGGAACCTGAGTTCCACAGAAGTATTTCAGTTTCCAGGATGAATTGGGTTTAGGATTTTTTACCTTTTATTGTGTATGTGGTTTTTTTGGTTTTTCATTTCTGTTTCTTGTTTGGTTGGTTGGTATAATTTTGGTTTTCATGTTTGGTTTTTTTGTTGTTGTTTGTTTGTTTTGTTTTTAAGGTACAGTCATCTCATTCATGTTAATTAAAATCTTATTTGTCCCAGAGGTTACAGCAATATAAAATACTTGCTTAAATTCAGTTTTCAAAGTGGCTTTTGTCTAAACTTTGATTGTTGTATGTGTCTGCTATTACGATTATAGAAACCTGAGGATCTATTTCTGAGCACTTAGATGTCTCTGGTCTCCCTGCTGGGACTTTGGCTTGTCCAAGCACTTCTGCACAGGCAAAGGTCATATAAGAGGGCAGTCCAAATTGTGGATCCTTCGTCTTACACCCACAAAGTTAGAAACTCAAATTTGGAAACTATGTTTTAAATCATAGCCTTTTACATTTATTTACCTTTCTTGGGAAGATTAATGTTTGAGATTGTAATGCATAATATTTGAATGATTCATTTTAATTAAAATTGATTATGAGAATTAATTAAAAGACATGCAACTGGTTACTGACAGTGTAGTCAGACAACTTCACAAAAATACCATTTGGTGTTCATTCTTAGAGTCGTGTTGGGGTTTTAAATTATATTCTATAAATAATAAGGGGTATAATAATTCTATATAAGAATTTGGAAATCTATTATTTCTTACCAAAAAATGAACAGTGTTTTCTGGGTTTGGAAAAGTATGGATTCTCTTTTTATGTAAAAGTAACTGCAGTAGCTGAAAATGTAATCTAAAAAAAGGTTTATAGTGACCTCTTCTTAATTTATTTTCCAAATGGTTTAAAGTGGGATTCATCTCCCTTCCTTCCCATCTCATCATTCTTTCCAGCATATTTTGGGAAGATAAGTAGAATCATAATAAGTAAGTCAACTCTTAGAAGATAAGCATTGAGAGTGATCACTCAATCCAGGAAGTGAATTTTTGCTATTATAGCCAATCTGATTACAGAAGTCATCAAGTTGCACCTCAGCAATAGGTAGATTGTTGCCTTCATTATTATTACTCAGGGGATTGCTTCAGATCCTCATTATTCTTATAATTGGAAACTCAAATTTCCAGTCTAAATGTATTAATTGCCAGTTCATGGTCATTTTCTTTGAAAAGCTCTTTATTTGATCTCAGATTGTGACTTAATGACTAATGTTGAGAGCTATGATGGGAATCCATTACCAGCTGTTCACAGAAATGCTCTCAGTGCGTTGCCGGATTTCCACTACGTGAAATATAGTGACACTATTCTCTGTCTGGTTTTGACCGTTGAAGAGCCAAAAGAAATATTTAAAACATGAGTTTTTAGATGTTTTAGTGTAAGACTTGAGTGGTGATTTCACAGGATGGATAGATGCTAGAGACTGTGTTAGGAGCTGAATTTAATAGCTGAAGGTGACCTAAGATGCACTTCTATTTATGGTGACAGTATCAACTGAAGGAAAACAGATTATACAGAGAAGAATAAATGACACATTATCTAGAAAACTGGCTATCCTATGTCTTAATTTGGTTGAAAATTTTCCATTGAGTCTGTTTTTCAGAGGAAATGGGGGTTTTGGCTATGCTTTTTTCCCCACCCCCCAGTGTCATATTCTTCCTGGATGTCTTATATAATTGTCTTTCCTTTGAAATTACATTCTACTGGTGTCAGATGGAAGTTGAATTATATTCTACATCTGTACTGGGTATCAATTTCTCAAAATAAAAGCCTTTCCAAACACAGGAAGACTTTAAGGCAGTATTGGACATATCTGTGTTACACAACCAGACTGAAAATGCTTGAAGAATGCTGACAAGGAAGGGTCCTGTGTATTGGTATTAGGTATTAGTTAGGATCTTGGGATCTTTACACAAAAATGAATTTAAGAGCCTTTGCCACATCAATCATAATGTTCACCTCCATTATTTTTTGAAAGACCAGATCTCCCAGTGGAATACTTTATACAGTCTGTAGAATTTTCTTGTCACCCAAATTTATCATGTGCCCTTTTCCCCTCGATATTGAATGAACTAGGTTGGAAATATTTCCTAAGCAGTGAAGAACTCTGACCCATGGCATCAAAAAATGTGTTCTCAGACATCATAGCAAGGTTCTGCCCTCCAAAAGATGAGCAATGTACTAAAGACTTGCCCCAGAACACTTTCTTCAAGGGTCCAGGAGGAGCTGGGTTCGCAGTGTCAAAATGCCAAGCAGATTTGGAGAAGGAAGAAATCATAGGTTAATAGCAGCTGCCTACTCCCTAGCCAGAAAAAGGAAGGGCAGGAGCAAAGAAATACGTTTTTAGCTTTAGGCAGTTCTGAGCAGAAGATCTAGGAGATGAATACGTGTGGTTCGTCTTTTTATTGACAGTGGAAAGACTCCATGAACAACTGTAGTGCCAAAGAACATTGTGTTGAACTGTGAAGATCAGAAGAAACCCCAACCAGACAGACCCCAAAACACTTGTGTTCTTTTTGTTTTGTTGGGTGAAAGTTACAATGATCCACAAATCACAAAATCAATCACTTCTCTCACTCTGCAGTCTTGGGGTGGGGATGTTTTGCTTCTGTGCGTCTGCTGTATGGTAACAAGAATAGTGGATGGTTTTAGGTTTCCTTCAGCAGTAGTAAATGGATCTGAAGCAGCCAAACGCCCTCTAAAAGTACTGTAACAAATGAAGAAGGCCAGAAGTCATTTTCAATATAAAGAAGGGTAAATTTTCATGTCCCCCAAAGTCTTGCAACTGTTTTTGTGATTTAAGTTTCTTACATCCAGAGATTCTGTTAGTAACTATTGCATTGCCACTGATTAAAAGTGTAAGCAATTAAAATCCCCAATAAGGTACATATTTATGACAAATACCTTCATTGACAGTTGTAGCATGGGACTTTAGTTTCTAATGTACCTACGTTAGAAATTAAACCTACGTTATCCATGTTCTGCTGGTTGTTTACTGCTTAGCTAAAACGTATACAGGAGATAAAAAGCCCATTAGGATAAAGGACTGTGTCCCAAAAAAAAAGTTGCAATGAAGTTGCAGCCTAGAAGGGCCTACTGCTGACTTCTGTATATTTATTCACAAGCTGCATCAGAAGAAGTGTGGCCAGCAGGTCGAGGGAGGTGGTTCTCCCCCTCTACTCTGCCTTGCTGAGACCCCACCTGGAGTGCTCTGTCCAGGTCTGGGGCCCCCAACATAAGAAGGACATGGATCTGTTGGAATTAGTCCAGAGGAGAGGTGCAAGTAATCACCTACTTCTATAAAATTAGAAAAGAACTTGAATTATGTGTCCAGGAAGCCTAATCAGATCAAAGCGCATTCATGGACTGGTGTCCTGTGACATTAGGTATCATACCTTAGTTAAGGGGCAGTTTTCTTTCCAACCTTGATTCAGTATGAGTGGGGAAGAACTGATTAAAAAGGAAAGGTTCTACCAGTTAAAAATGGCAATTTTTTTTTTTTTTTTTTTCAGAAAAGGTATCAGTTCATACATATGCCTAATAAATTAACCCATCTTTGGAGAGAAAGCTGCAAATGCATTTTATTCAAACGGACACTGCTAGTTTTGAAGCTTAAATTCATTAATCTCTGTGAATTTTTACACTTGTCTGATGCAGTTTGAAATGCTTGACCTGATGCATCAGCTGAGGATAATCATCTATTTGAATTTAAGGGGAACACTATCACTGTGAGATGTGGGAATTTGCATGTGTAACTTCAGAATACTAAGAAGAGTTTAAGATCTAAATTTCCACGTACTGCGACGTGTGAGTGACAACATTCTTTTTTAATAAATAATTATGGTTTTAATTAAAGGTAGATTCATTAAATTCCAGTATGTGACTCATCTCATGGTTTCTATTTGTGTTTTTTTAACCTTTAACCAGGAAAAGGAAAACTTTCCATTCTTACTGTGTGTCCTCAGAAGGTCCAGAAATGTCTCAAAAGCAAAATCCTTTCACTTACCAATTCCTGGACTTGGCTGTGTTTCAAATCAGTGATTTTTGGATTCCCACTGCATTATCCCCTTTCCAGGAAGAGGTAAGTATGGTGAAGGTGACTTTAGGACAGTTTTTATGCATGTGGTAATCCCTGGACTACGGTTCCTGGATAAGTTAGAACAGCTCAATCACGTCTCTAAATTGTGCTTAACTGCAGGAGAACCAGGGGGATGCTTCACAGCCAAGAATTGTTGGAGAGTGGAGTACTCTGTTTAGGTCCTGTTTGTCCCTTGGCAAAGCTTGTGTGTTAGTAAGTGCTGTGTATGTGTATGGCCTTTCTGTCAGCTGGTGCTGGGCTTTTCATGCCAGAAATTATTTGTTAGGTATCCAGGTCTTCCTGCTCTTGGAGTGGCACAGAGGGAGTGTATTGTGACAGGATAGTATTCTGTTATCTTTAGATAACTATTAGAAAAATTTTTGAGACTGTATTCTGGGTGCTGTTTTATTCCAAAAGGCATTTTACTGTGCTGCAATAATTTTTTGTGAGACTGGTCTGTCTACTACGACACATCTAGAACACAGAAATGTGCTATGGCACCTCTAGAACACAGGTCATATTCACGTCATATGAGCAGAGTTGCCTAATTCAGGAGTGTGGATCTTCCTGTTAGGTCCGGCTGGTGGGGACTGAGGCAAGGCTGTCCTACACTGTAGAATTGGTGCTTGGGGTCTTCTGGAAGTTTTATGTAAAAAATCCCCCATTAGTGAAAGGAGCATGTTCTCTGGCAGTGTGGTTGACTTTTGCTGCCTTTCTGTGTCAAATCATAGTTGTGGACTTGTGACCTTTACTAAAATTTTAATGCACATGTCAATGTATTTTTAAACTGTTAAGTTATTCATATTGAATTGGATAGAGTGGTGCAGATGCTTTGTGGTCTTTAAAATGTATATCCCACCACATAGCTGTCCCTGGTCATGAGAAACGGAGCTCAGTGAGATTTTCTGGTCCTTTGTACTTATCTACTCTTGCTCCTATAGTGACTGGAGAGAGAAACAGGCACATTCAACCAGTCAGGTACTGAATTACCTTCTGGAGTTCTCTCTACTGACTGTACAGGGAGTGAAGAACTGAACTGTGTGTGTTAGAGTCTAAAACCAGGGTGCTCACATCTCTTTTCTTCACTAAGAATTGGCCCTTTGGCTAAAAGGAAGCTACTGAAAGATTAGCTTCCTGGTGTCAATATATGAAGTCTGAACAGCAGTCTGAGGCCTCGTAGCCGTGACATGAGCCTCTTGAGTCCACCTCTTGCTGTTCCCTGAGACCGTGATGGTAGTCTACCTTAACTATATGGTTATGCATGTAACTAAACGTGTGACTGAGAACAACCATATACCACTCTGTCTCTGAAGTATCTTACTATCTTTTGATAACCTCACTTTGTTTCTTTGGATAAAATGCATTTACTGTGGGATTTTGTCAGATTTCATTGAAAATCCTAAGGGATTCATAGTAACTGCTGCATGCTACTAGTGTGTTGTTGGTAGTGCAGCACCTTAAAGCAGGTATCACAAGTATACAGGGACTGTTCTCTCCAGTAAACCTGCTTTGAAGTCACTAAGGTGAAGGGCTCCAAAGTGGAGGATCGAGTCAGTGGACTCTTTCTGAAGTGGCTCAGAGGGCTGGAGCCCCTCTGCTATGGGGACAGGCTGAGAGAGTTGGGCTTGTTCAGCCTGGAGAAGAGAAGGCTCCGGGGAGACCTTATAGCCCCTTCCAGTACCTGAAGGGGCCGACAAGGAAGCTGGGGGGGACTTTTTCCAAGGGCCTGTAGTGACAGGACAAGGGGTAACGAGTTTAAATTGAAAGTGGGGAGATTCAGATTAGATATCGGAAAGGAGTTCTTCCCAGAGAGGGCGGTGAAGCTCTGGAACAGGTTGCCCAGAGATGTTGTGGATGCCCCATCCCTGGAAGTGTTCAAGGCCAGGCTGGATAGTGGAGGGTGTCCCTGCCCATGGCAGGGGGGTTGGAACTAGATGATCTTTAAGGTCCCTTCTGACCCAAACCATTCTGTGATTCTTTTCTAATTCAGAAAGCTGGATTGTCATGTTGTTCTTACAGAATCATAGAAATAGCTGTTTGAAAAAGAACCTACAATAGAATGAAGGCATCTGTTCAATTTCCATTTTACTTCCCCTCACTAGATAATGTTGAAAACAAAGATGTTATTTTTTCCCCTTGTTTGTCATCAGACAGGGAAAAAAACACATTACTTTTTAATTTCATCATTGTTTCTCTGTAATCAAAAGAGAAACAATGTTTAAATTACGAGCTTCAATATTCCCATCCTGACTCACAAAGCTCTACAAAGCTGGTATTTTGCTGAGTAGTTATTTTAAAACAAGGAGTCATTAGACTTACAGACGCACACGCTGCTTAGGAAACAAGGTCTCCTAGTACATAACTACGAGTGAAAGTAATTATTTCCTTGCAGAGTTTTTTTTTAGGGACATATTTTTACAGGTGCCCAGGCAAATGTGAATTACTGAATATAAGTACATGCCAATATCAGTTTAGAATTATAGAGCCATAGAACCGTTTGGGTTGGAAAGGACCTTTAAATGTCATCTAGTCCAATCTCCTATCATGGTCAGGGACATCTTTCACTAGATGGGGTTTCTCAAAGCCCCATCCAATCTAACCTTGAACCCTTCCAGGGATGAAGCATCCCCACTTTCTCTGGGCACTGTCCTACCACCCTTATTGTAAAACATTTCTTCCTTATGTCCAATCTATACCTACCTTCTTTCAGTGTAAAACTGTTGCCCTTTGACTTGTCACTACAGGTCGTATTAAAAAAATTACCAATCTCTCTCTCTTTGTTTTCTAGAACTCTTCTTGACTGTATTTTTTGCTAATTTGATTGGCATAGCAATTTGACCAACTGGTCTTTAAATATCATACTGACGGATCATTGGAGGCTGAAGATGTATTCTGAGGAAACAGTGCTACACACTTGTCTACATGTCCACACATTCCTGTGATTTTCCCTTACATTCTCTCATATTCTTCCTTGGACATCCATCTTCAGACACCTGGCGGTAGGGTGGGGGCCTAGGTGTACTGGGTTTGGTTCAAGGTCCAGCACTTCAAACTCTTTGAAATGCCACACAAGCAGGTATTGTTTTGGGAAATCTGCTTACTACTGCAGAGAATCCTTTTATGAATGATTAAAAGAATTTCCATTATTCAGTTTATGATGCATTGGTAGTGCTGGGTATGAACAGAGTCTTCAGTCTATGTCATTTTGGATCTGGTTTCATTATTCTCTGCTCATGTAGAGGGACCTTCATTCACCTCACCAACTCAATTACAGAGTGATATTTTCTTTTCTACTTAACTAAATCATTATTCAAGGTGGATGGCTTCTAAATGTATTCTAATTTATGTGTTGGGAAAGAAATTATTTACACCCAGATTAACAAGAAACTTGGGCATTGTTAGACTGAGCACAGCAACGTGAGGACCCAGACCTATAAATTTACCAAGCCTGACTAGGCAGCTTATATGCATATACAGTTAATAAGGAAAGCTATGTGCCTTTGGCTGAGAGCCTCAATAGCCATCCCACTGATGCTCACACATGTGAAGAAGCGATGGTGAAATGCGTGTTTGAAATCATACCTGTATTCTGGCCTAGAACAGCCAGATTAATCTTGACACTGAAGTCAGAATGTTTCTATATGTATTGCATAAATGTAGGCAGGCCAGTTTATATCTCTGTCTAGGCTACCTCATCGTGTCGTGATACATGAAACCTATTTTGGAAAAGAATGTCAGGTTCCTTACATCACCAAAAAGATAACTATACATGAAAAGGAAGAAACTTTAAAATTATACCTACCTGTGGCCTGATAATAGTTTGGGTAGACAGATTTGACGTAAGATTCAGCAGATAGCTATCAAGTTTGGATAGCACAAGGTTATTTCTAGACTCTCTGCTCCTGTATGGCATGTGGGACTGGATAGCTGTGCTTCAGGGGAATTCTTTTGCAAGTGCATAATCTAAGCATCCTTTGTGAGCAGTGAAGGCGAATGCTGGTCATAGGTCAAAGCCTTAGAAATCAAGGTGGTAACCTTCAAAAGGAGCTGCTTCTGCAACAAGTGAACCCATCCTTTATGCTCCATCTAATTAATCGGAAGCTTGCAATGTTCTTTCAGATCTGATGTTGGAGAGAGATGGCCATTAGGCATACAAATCAGCAGTGCGGTGATCAGGGTTACAGGGCAGGTCATCTACTTGTGCTGCGATGGAAAATTCATTTTCTTCCAACCCTCTTGCCAAGCACTAGAAATTCCCAGGTGGATCCAGTCTGGGGCCAACATCTCATTAATGGGAGATCCCATGACTTTTTGTACCTCATTATAGATGCCACAATGTCCTCAGCAGAGGTAGAGTATTTTAGTAATAGTATTATTATATGTTTTTTTATTAGATCATTTGCCCTTCCTCATCCCTGTGGTAAAATCCCCATTTGAGTGCTATCAGTAAGATGAGAGCAGCCTTAGCTCCACTAGATTTATAGCAAGAGAAAGCCGTGACTGTTTCAAGTGCCAAGTTCCATAGGCATTTTGAGATACAACAGTTGAATCCACTGTTGTGTATGTAATCTCACTTAATACTTGTTGTAAGTTCTTAACATTGCTGTAATGCTTCTGGTGTATATTAAGCACAGAAGAAGGAAAATACGCAGCTCACTGCTGTATGGGTTCTAAGATTCCCATAAAAATGCAAAGCTGCGAAATACAACTCCAAAATACGGTATTTTCTCAAGTCAGATTAATTTTAACCTTCATTTTGCATCTTTTGACAATGTTGATATTTTCTAAATATTGCTCTTGCTGAAGCAGTTTAGTATTACCAAACAAAATTATTTCACTCCTTTGGGCTAAGCTAGCTCTAACCATTACTAATGCATATTCACATATGTATATATTAAAAAAATGTGGCTGGTTTTTAATTATTTAGTTCTTTGTTGATATCATCTTCACTGACTATAGTTTCAGAAAACGATGTAATTATAGTTTTCTTTTGCATTTTATCTTTCCTCATTATGTTTGAAAAGAAATGGCCCCCCTTCTCCACCAAAACCATCAGTTGGCAACTTTTTGAAAAGGTAATGAGACATTCACCTTCCTGTCTTGTCCCTTTCAAACACCACAGTTTAAATTCATCTGTTCCCTGTTTACCTTCTTTCTCGCACTGTTACTGGTCCTCTCTCATCCTTGCTTTCGGTCTCTTCTGTTCGTTCCTCTGCTTCCCTATTCTGTGGGGTTGCAAAAGTGATGGTGCTTTATTTGGGGATTTAATTTTTCTTCACAGAATATTCTGAAACATACTAATTCAGCTTTCTGGCCTAAGCCCATCATTTCTTTTTCTCAGGTAGCTGAATCCAAAGTCCATTGTAATCAATGGAAACAACACAGTATGATCCAGTAGGATTAACTCCAGTATTAGTAGAAGTGGTGAATGTAATTAGAAAGCGTGGCCATCCTATGAAGGGTGGTGATGACATTCAGAGTCAGTCCCCCTCTTCACTGGGTAGTGGTGGTGGTAGGTTGCAAAAGTAGTCCTGCATGGTCTCTCCTCTCTGAAGGGTCACACTTTTGCTTAATTAAATGGTAAAAGGAAGACCAAGGGAGGCTGTTTATGTATGAAGTCAAGGTTTGAGGAACAAAGTAGTTCAAAGAACAGATACCAACAAAGTTATTTTTATCTTTTGCTCTCTGTTTTTTGCTTAAAAGGTAACATGAATACCCTTGCCTACCTGAAAATTGCTATCAAACAAAAGGAAAAGTAAATTTAACCAGAAAAAAATAGAGTGGAGTCCTACTGGGACAATTGAGGCTGAGGGTCTGCATGACTTCATATGTAATGATTTATGAATGGATGTAAGCAGTGACTTACGCTGCCAGTGTTGAACCTGCCACTGGTCATGTGCTTGCGTACTCCTGGAAAACAAGGCCTTTTGCCTTCTCTCATGGTGTTTTTTTGTGTGTTCTATATCTGAGTTACCTAGTCTAGGAAAAAATGCAGAGGAAGAAAGGAAGGTGGACGGCTGGTGCAAGTGTTTTGAAGAAAGCAACCTTAAACAAGTGGATCAAGAAAACCTATCAGTATATAATTACCCCATTCCTAAGTTCCACTGATATGGGCTTTGAGAGTTATGTAGCTTGCTGAGTTGGATTTAGATTTGCTCTAACAGCAACAGCATTGCCTTTTATTTTGACACTAGCATATTTACAGTCAAATGTATAATATTTGGATAGATTGGATAATAATATATGCGTGCTTTCCCCCAAATCCTGCTGCTTTAGTTTGGACCTTTAGTCATTTAACGCCACTTATATTACCTTGTTAGAGTTGGTGGTTTTCTTTTTCTTATCATTTCAGTGTTGTCATCCCCAGGTATTCACCATGCTCTTGTTAGATGACTCATGCACAGCAGATGGTGGGAACACCTAAGCATGCATTTTCTCCAGTAGTGTAAGTGAAGAAGAGATAAAACCCAAGTGCCACTGTCATCAGGTATTTAAAATCTGGGGATGGAGAGCAAGGCGGTGTGGTAAGTATTTAGCTGTATCCCAAATATTGGCTCTTTCTACTATGGATGTCTTGGTAGTATGTCCTCTGAGAGAAATTCTTAGCAGGATCTTCTCTTTAAGAGCAGCTTCCCTTTAACTGGGCTCTCATATTTCCATGTTGTCTTGTCGATACTGTCCTAACATTCTTGTTTCTTCTTCAGCTGTATGGATTAATATTTAATGTCTGGATGAATTTGGAACAATAACTTCTGCCAAAAGCATAAGATGTCAGTATCTGCTAGGTTTCAGTTTTTTAACAGCATCATCCCAACAACAGGCCGTGGTCTTTTCCGAACGTATTCTTTGATGGTGAACAGTATATAAGGGAAAACAATTTCTGGCTGCTCTTTAATTAGAGTGACTGATGTTTTCACTGAGTTTTGCAGACAGCACTGACACTTCAGTGTTCTTGTCTGAGGCAATAGCTCATTGACAATTGACAGAGAAACAACATCTGCAATACTAAGGAGTAATATATTTTTCTGCTTCTGATATTTCTGGGAACCTTACAGCTCAATCTCAAGGTCACAAAGTCCAAGCTCTGTTGAAGAAAATACAGAACTGACTCCCAGAGCCGAAAGCCCTGCATAAACCTCAAGCTACTGTCCTGTTTCAACAAGACTTAGTTGGCATAGCTGCTGCTGTTGATAGCAGCCTCCAAGTCTGTGCCAGGCCTTTCGCACGGGGGAGGTGGTATGCTTCAATCCCTTCCTCTCCCTTCCCCAAGCACAGTCCCTCACTCCTGAAATCTAGCACTGCTGCACACCTCATCCCTGCAGGCTACAGCCACTCACTTCTGTTGGGATCTGCTACCTGCCCAATGCTGCTACACGATCTCCGCAAATACAGTTTTCTGTGACTTACCTTCTAGTTTTTCTTTTCCTAGCACATAATCACAAGTTGAGATCATAATGCATTTATTTCCACAGCTTTCCTTCCACACGTACCTACTCTTGGAAATCTGGGCTGCCACACTGTGCCTTCCAACACAGACTTCACCTCCACATGGCCACACTTTCTATTTCACAGCACACGGGGCCTGTTCCTCCACCAGAGCAGGAGCTCAGGGACCAGCTGAGTTACGGGGGATATAGTGAAGACTGCAGGTCTGGGCTTCAGTCATGGTGGAATGGGAGCCTCCATCTAAACTGTCTTACCTTGACTTTGTGGCTGGGTTGTGGTTTGGAATAAACTGTGTCTGAACAAACTCCTATAGCTACAGCTCCTCTCTTTGATGCTCCTCACCAGCCTCGCTGGAGTGATGAGCAGTGTCTGTAATGCTTATGGCTAAAGTTAAACAGGATTTGGCGACAAGTAATTGCTAAAGAAAGGTTAATGAAAATAATTTGTCCTGAATCTGTTCAATAGTTCAAGCTGAAAAAAGCAATTTTTTTTTT
>NW_010236363.1:0-545 GCF_000690775.1 Eurypyga helias
ATGAGGTTGGCAGTGGCCCACCAATGATATTTTGCTATAAATTATACGCACTTTGAACATTCTCATATATCAGTTGCTCCTCTAAATATAGACACAAAGCCTGCTTTGAAAAATATTGGTGATGTTTATGTGTAAAGAGAGAGAAGGGATAATAGGAGAGAGAGAAAGAGTATTCAAGACACACCGGTTTAAAACTAACAAAGAAAAGCTAGGAAAAAGGTGATGGAAAGAATGGCAATGGACAAAACCAAATCCATGTGGTTTATCCAGCTCCTGGATATACAGATTTTTAAACACTATTTCTAGAAATGTGCTCAGTATTTCCCTCGTTCCACAGAAGTGACAAATCTGTCCATCGTTACAAATGGAGGAATGCATAAAATCTTTTCAGTGCATTAGATTACTTCATGTATTCGGTAATTTGAATGGTGAATCAAAACTTGAAACCGAAACAATAAGACGACATCTTCAGGGTATTACTCAGACAGCAGTTAACACGCTTGCATAGACAGAATAGTCTTATCTTAGAAATAAATGTCACACTC
>NW_010236363.1:562-36654 GCF_000690775.1 Eurypyga helias
CTCCCCAAGTATGGTTTTCCTTTTGTTTTCTTTTTTTATGCAAAACCTCAGTAAATTGCTACAGTAATTAGTTAGCCAGTATAAATCGCATTTTACCCCTGAAAATGCCAGAGTCACAGTTGCAACTAATCACAGAATAATTTAAGATAAAAAGATCACTGAATGTCATTTACTCCAAGCTCCTGCTCAAATCATGGCTAACTTCAAGGTCAGAACCACAAAGTAATGCTCAAACTCATTTCTTTTCTAATGGAAGAATGCAGGTCATGGCTGAAGTAACCATGAAATTGAGCAAAAAGTAAAATTAAAATATTCACAACAGAATTAACATAGGGCCAAACACAATTGTCATAAATCCCGACTGATGTCCTTTGGGTGTTAATACAAGGAACAGAAGATTCTGCATGCTAAGAAATCAAGCGATTAATGAGATCAAAACAGAAATACCAGACCTTTCAACAACAATAAGAAATGAAACACAACAGTGACCAAGTTGAAAAAAAAGGGGTGGGAAAGGATGACAGACCAGCAAATAGACTTAAGAAGAGTCAGTGTGGTAAAGAGTCATGGTGATGACACCTTTAAACCAGAACAGTAACTTCAAATGGTATGCTGCTTCCCAGGTTAGAGCAATCATGAGGATGTTGGCAATCCTAAAGAATGTTGGGAACTTTTCATTAATTATAGTTTACACAGGAAATACTACCCCCAAACATTTGGAAAGATTTTGTGCTACACTACTACACTGCCTTATCTAGGCATTTTGAAACTCCATCAAAGATGGAAGTGGTGCTTTCCATTCCCAAAGATCCATAACAAAATAAAATAAATAATTGGGAATTAGTGATCTAAACAAATATTGTGAATTAACAGTATCTGCATACCTTTTGTAAAAAAAGAAAAAATCTGTTTGGAAGGGATTATAAAGTAAGCTACGCATCACTGATGTTATTGCATATGTCTATTTTGCATAGACACTATATATATAAAAAAAAGAAGAAAAAAGAAACAAACATGGGAAAATGTGACAAAGCTTTTCTTCTACAATTCTGAAAACTTCTTTTGACATTTATGTAGGCTATTTGCCATCCCAGTCTAAAATAATCTGGCCACACAGTGCAAGAATTGCTACCAGATTAACACATCCCAAGAATACTGGAAGAGAGAACCTGAAGCTCACAGGTCTAGAGCCTATGCTGCATATCTATGACACCAAGAAATCTGTTTTTCACATCTTATGATATCTAGAGGGTAAGACAGTAGCTAATATAAGTCCTCCTTGAAAAACCTACTTCTTAAAACTTGCTTATGCAGAGGCATCGAGCCCCTTATCTTCAGGAGTAGGCCAAAGACTGCTCACCGCTCATGCGGTCTTTATTTCACTCTCCGTGTACAGCCTCCAACACCATATAATGAGTAAAGTGCTCAGCTATTCTGTGTTTGCGAAGGCATTGGATTTCTTCTGTTACATTTTCTTTCTGTAACACTGTATGACACATAAATGTCATTTGTGCAATTTTCTGTTTCAATAGTAAGTCAGGCTGCAGTTCCACAAGAATTTGAACTGATAAAAGTTAGGCACTGGTACGGTCCTTCCGGCCTTCAAGCTCCATATTCCTGACCCTCCCTTGTGCTTGTACCAATGAACCGATAACACAAGGAGTCAAATTCAAGACAACTCTGAACCAGGAGAAAAGTAGCAAGAAGGACAAAACAAAACAGAAAAAGGTTTCCTGACAGTTCAATTTCATGAGCTGCCCCACTGCAGAACCTAGTGAATGCTACTGCTACCATAAGGGCGGGGAAGGCAACACAGAGCCCAGAACTGGAGAGAAGGAGGAGCGACAGGACCAGAACTGGTTAAAACTGCCGTGGAAACAACAGTGCTTCTCTAGCTTGTGCTGAAATCTGTCACACAGGTGTCTGTGCAATATTAAAGGAAGACACTTGGCTCCAAAGAAGCTTTGCAAAAATAAAGCTACTTGTCTCTCAGTGAAAGATAGCAGTAAACAGATTTATTAGTTTATACTGCATTAAAAAGAAATCAGAAGTGCTAATTGTTCATGTTTCTAACACTTCAGATTACTGAACTAATCTTTAAAACCAGGTTCTCACTTCACCATTTAACTTTTCCGTTATTTTGTGCAATGTAACCAGTCAGGTTAACTTTCACCTTTTCAGTTCCTGATCAGACTGGCTTTCCTGTCTGTCCTTCAGTTCAAGAGCCTCCTCAGCTCTGATGTGAAGGATGCAGGTAATATTACTAAGAAACCAGTGCACATACCACTGAGGTCTGTTTGGATGATTGTGGTAATTTTGGTTAATGGTTTATTTTTTAGCATCATAGTTTAAACTACAGGGCAAATACAAACATTAAAGCTGCTAAAATATACATTAATAAAGTTAAGTGAACATTTGTATTTGGCCGCTGCAGCCCAGGGCTGGAATGACGGGGGATGATCCCAAAAAGGACCAGCTAGAGCAAAGACAGACCATTCACTGCCTTGGACATGCTCTGCACTGGCCCTTCTCTCGCAAGTATGCATGGAAGAATTTGGAGAGCAGCACAGGGCTGAAAGGCAAGGCAAAATACAGTTTAGCAGGGTGACAGGCAATAAAAACGATGCTTGTAATTGAAATGGACAGCATTCCCTTACACACTATTTAGTTTTGACTAGATAACTGTAATCGTAACATACGAATGTGAGGCAATTGTAACAACTCTGGTACTACGAAACTATTGCTTACAAAACTGTAACTGTTCCTAAATTTCTCTTTAATGATTAGATTACACTTCAGAGAAATTACCTCATGGAACATCCTCCTCATGAACCTAGGTCTTCAGATGCCTCCCGTTTTATACGTAACAACGTATTCCAGGAACTAGGGCAACTGCTTACCAAGTCTACTATTATAGAATTGCATAAAGTCAATACCCGGAAGAAAATCCTGTTATGTGGTAAAATAGATACCACTTAAGCATATTAAGGTCCAATGACAGAAACAAAGACACAAAAAAACCCCAAACCATCCACCCATCAGTTAAACAACTTGCCTTAAAAATCAAGGTGAGCAGAATATAAGGAAGAAATAAGCTTTCATGTGTTTAAAAGCAAGCTACAAGAGTATTGTAAACATAGAAAGTATCTTCAGTTAGACCAACAGGTAAACAGTTAGACCTGGCTTTTGTGCTTAAGGAGATGTGTGCCCCAAAATGTCTCTATTTTCCCTACCAACTACAGTTAGTCTCATTCAAGATATCACCTCCAGCTAGAAATTTCATCTTGTTTATGTCTGCAATTCATCAGGACAGTAACAGCATTAGTAAATGACAGCAAAAACTGAATTACAAAGGGCAAAGAAACATTAAAAGATACATTATTTATAAGGATCCAGACTATGCACTCTGTATCCAGAAGCAGAGGTGACATCCCATTTGTAGAATATATAGCATAACTGTCCCCACACTCCCAGGTATGGAGAGCATGGCATAGAAGTCCTGATCAGCAGACTTTCTTACCCTGCAGAAACAGTGGATTTCTTTTAGATGCTCACATACATCACTAACAAAAAGCTTGAAGAGTGAGCATGGCTGCCCACAGGTGGACGTACAAAAGACAGAACACTTAGGAGGATTATCAGTCTCTGCATTAGACTTCTGATTTCCCAATTTCCCACAGGCAGGCATAAGGGGAGGAATGGCTGGAAATCATCTTCATTTCCCCCATCATTCAAAGCAAACATCACACACCTTGACTAGAGTCTCCATGAACCAGTACATAGTAACAGAACAGTGCTTTCTTCCTTGAACATGTATCAAGAGAAGTCTCACTGCAAACGAGACTTGTCAGCACAAGTACTACCCTTCATGGATGATGGGACTAAATTTCAGCTCAGACTGATGTATGGCTCTCCTGAATCAGATGTCTGACCTTTAGCAACCGTTAGAGGGTTGCACCACATACTTTCTGAGAGACTTCTACAGCAGATGCACTCCGCCAGCTTCTCTGCTGGGAAAGCACACCTTGACACAGGTAGAGATGGCAGGTCTGCAAGTTAACTACAGTAACTCACAGAAATACAGTGTTTCAGCTTTTGATTTTCTCCCATAGGATGGTTAAGCTTTCTGATGCCTAGCCAGGCACGCTGAAGAGGCAAGGAAACATGGACATACTGGTCCTGAAGAAGCAGCAAGGTGAAGTTCTGGAGCTATCAAATGCCGATTGAAATGCATGGGATCTTTTTAATTTTTTTTCCTCAGTATTTCTTGTATTTCTAAGCTACAGAAGTACCCAGGATATACAGAGGGTACCTGGGACCCCTCCTCAGCTTTCACCTTTGGCATTACAACAGCTGATGATTGCCACAGGGCAACAGCTTGGTATTGCTTTCCATTAGTGGAGTGAGCAACCCTTGTTGGAACCTGTGACATTAATGTGTTTCAGAAACGCATGGCCTTCTGCAAGACATTAGACTCCTGAAAATCCAAATACGTTAATCTGTCTAGAGCCAAAGGTGAAAACACAGTACTGGTGTCAAGGAATCTTTTGCTGGAAAGATGGGCCATTCAAATACTCGACCATAGGACCTAATTTTTTGATAGTCTGGCACCAGGAGTTCGACTAACAATGCTAACAGGAAAAGAGACTTCTATCTGTGCTGAAGACCATCTTTATACCTCTACATCTGTACTGGCATCCATCCAAACACAGGTGATTTCCAAGACTGCCACCAATCCAGCCAACAAGGCAGATGGTGTTTCAGGCTGTGGAAAGAAAGGCTTTTCAGGTCCTTCAAAGCAAAGTCTGCAGAATTTGAAGGAGACAGCTCTGCGTAACAGATGAAAAAACATAACTACTTTATAGTAAGAGGGAACAACTATTCTTTCAGGGAGTTGTCAGTATACAAGGTATTGTGGTTTATTACAGGGCCTGTATTAATCTAGAGTATAGACTGGTACCAGCAGACCTCGATCTGCTTAAGTCTTGCTCTCTGAAGGCAGATTTAGTTGGAAAACCACTGCACCCAGCACAGCAGTCTGCTGCTTCTCTTCACATCTGGGTTGTTACAAAGCTTCCCTGTCTCTCGTTAGGAGACTGATATCTTCTTTCTTTCAGAGCTTCTTGGTCAGCACTTGGTTTGAACCCATTTGGTGCTACACATATGTGAACAGCAAAGCTTAGCCAAGAAGATGGTGATCAATCACAGCAGTTGAAACAAAAGATAAATAATAAAGGTTGAGAACAGGCATGTTCTAACCTATAGTTAGTAGTCTATACTACTAACTATAGCTTAGTAGTAAGATAAGATACTCACCAAGTACAATTTTGCATTCATGGCATGAAACTAGGGAATAACTGCAACTATTATCACCCTTCTTGGCTTTGTATAAGGAAGACTTTAGCTTTTCAAGCCTGCTGGAAGAACCTGACACTGGTAAAAATATTTGGTCTCACATATGAGAGCAGCATGCAGTACTGCAGTGGGACCAGCAGCAACATCGACTCCAAGACCATAGCTTCAGTGGTCTTATATTAAATGATCAACTATAAAATGATCTGAAAAATAAAGTTTGAAAGGTAAGTACCTAAGTAACTTCTCTGATCTTTATTGGCATTGGTTGGTGTCTGTTGCCTTTTTTTTTTTTAATTATTATTTAAAGGAAATTTCGAATAGAGCCATATTAGGGACTACTGAATGGGGAGCAAAGAACCAGAAATCTTTTAAATACAATCAATTTGAAACACTATTTTAGTAATTCCATCATTTGGAGTGCTAGTAATTAAATACTACAAGGATTGCAGGTTTTCTTCTTCCATTTTCCTGTCAATGCACACTAACAAAAATATGTTATCTATTCAGTAAAACAGACCTCAGGAGAAAAATCCCACGACTGAAAACCCCCTTCACTCCTATTTCTTCTGTGCAGACTGGTATGAAACAGACTTTAATCCTCCAACTGGTGTTTTCTTCATAAACACTCAGCAAGACACAACTGGCACTCACACGCTATCCTGCGAAGCTGTATTATCTTCTGCAGAAGAGCGACTCTGGTTTAAGGCAGTACAACTGGACTGAAGGAGAGCGGGCTTAATTCCTGGCTCCCAAAGAACATTCTTGCATGACCCTGATTAGATTTTTCTGTGCCTCAGTATCCCATCTCTAAAATCAGGATAATATGCTCTTTGTCTGCCCTGCCTGTTTAGATTGCAGCCTTTCAGTATTCTCTTACTATTTGTCCATACACTGTGGCCACAATGGGGCCCTTCATTTTGGCTGGGACCTCACCGACTATGGCACAAGCAATGAATAAGATAACTTTCAGTATGTTTTAGAAGCGGTGTGTGACAATCGGGATGCTATCGCAACAACTTATTGAAGAAGTCTTAATAGTCTTTAAAGCAGCATTTTCATATCCAAGCAGCATGCATAATTGCAGCAAATATTCTTCTTTGTTGACATTTTCAAATAAATCTTTTGTTATGCATTCTTTACAGAAATCACGCTTTTATGAATAAAAACCTAAGTTATTAAGGGTTAAAAAAAGTCCTATAAAAATTAATTTTTTACAGCTTTCTAGCCCAGCTCTTTAATAACAAGATTATTATTGTTATTATTAAAAAAGCTTATTATTAAAGAGCATATATTCTCAGACAATGACTAATGAGTATAGTCTTCTAATTTTTCTAGCAGGGAAAATTATGAGTAAATGGGCAAAAAAATTTGAGAAAAATAAAATCCCTAATCTCACCTATGTCATTTTACAAAATGCTAAGTATCTCACTGCTTGCCCATGTACAGGAAGAGTGGACCCATATGATGTTCCCATTTTATTAAGTGTTGTTATGGGTGCCTTTACTGCTGTCGGAGTATCCATTACTGCTGAGGAAAGTCAGTATTTCTTTATAGTCCACAACAACATCAGAAAACTCACAGAAAACTCAAATCTAGCTCCTCCTCTCCCAAAGAATCCTGTGCAGTTTTACAATCAAGTTACTATTTATTTATGACAAATAAGGAAACCCTCTGTTGTTTCAGCAGACTTAAGAAAAAGGTACTATGTCCAGTAAAAGTGCAAGCTTGGTGTGTATCATCTAGATAGCTACTTTAAAGAAAATCTCTAACCATTAGTACTGTCCAATAAATATCTGGGGACCACCGTACACCTAAATTTGTTAGGCCAACAGATATAATCACAGCTAGATCCAGGACATCACTAGTACGCTATAATAGAAATCTTGAGCAAATCACATCCTAAGATACTATGAAGGAATTTGCTGTTTACCTGCTCTATAGCCAATTTTAGTTTCTGGGTCTGTCAGCTCTTCAAAAGCATAGCTAAAAAAGTCAAACCTAACTGAAGTTCTAAATACTCTGCACCTCAAAGCAATCAGAAGCACCTTCTGAAATTAATTAGTCGTGACATTTACAACACATAAGCACTTTACAAGTGAAACTACCCGCAGCATTCAGCTGACTGAACATATTAAAGAGGGCACTTTCTGTGCAGCCATATATATCAATTTCTCCATCCCCCCCCAGTAATTGCCTGGCTTCTTCCAACCCCCAAGCCCATTGCCAAAGGTACTTCCTTCTGTTTTGTTACTTCGCTTCTCCCTTGAACAAAAGCCAAAGGCAAGACCATCTTTCAATTTAAGAACTCTCTTCTCACCCAAGGTGGAAGGTGTCTGCTTCTTTTTAATCAACAGTTGGATATTAAATAAAAACGTTTCATCTAAACGTATTGCTTAAAAGGACACAAATAATTCTTATGCCAATTCTCTGTGCTTTTTCTGTATTGCCTCCTACACCTATAACAGCACCACTCTTCAGGAATACTGTCTCTCATGTAACTCTTCTCTCCCAGATAGACTTTCATTAAGATCCTCTTTTTCCTTCACACAATTCCAAATGAAATGGATTTTAGTCTCTTTCCTCTTAACATGCAGATCAAGGTACCGCTTAAAGGCTCAACTGAACTTTTTTTTTCAGTTAGAGGACTTTATGATACAGAAGAATATATTAGAAAAGAGTTCGTTAATGGATAATAGTATACAGAAATATGAATGAGAAACATTTTAAACAAAGAACAAATATACAAAAACTCTACCACAAGGCCACTTAGACAAAACAGTTAAAACAGGCAATAATATTTCCTGCAGATTGAAGAGCAGTCTTTGGTTCCACTACATACAACCTCAGAAAATAGCTCTCTTGTTTTAAGAATTCTGCTCTCAAGGGAATAATTATCCATGCAAGTACAATCAGTCAAATATTTTTACTGTCTGAAAAAGCATACATACATCATCAGGTCTTACACTGAGATTTATTATGTAAGTATACTTACATGCATGCCACAAAAAAATTCCAGGATAGGAATATGCTCCTACTGGTTAAACATGTTAAGTATAGCCAAACTAGTCTGGCAACGCAGCACTTTGTACTGGTATAGCAGCCTCTTCCAGGAGATAAAAGCACGGTTTTGCTAGACTGAGTCCATGCCAAGAGCCTGCTGCACACCTCAGGGAGCATTCTTACCCCCGAGAGACACAACCGTTAGCAAAGAACATGGTGCCAAAGGGCTCAGGGTCAGTATGAGTCTGTATGTCACTAGAGTGTCCATCAAATCTTCAATATGAACATCCTGAAGCATATGTGCGCACTGCATTCAGAGGTATTCCCTGCCTTCCTGCTCCCTCCCTCTTCCAGGGGTGCTACTAACAAAGTTACAGTTTGTTTCTCCCAAGTACAGGATCAACCACAGTTTAAAGCCTCAAAATAAAGCTCTGCAGCTAAAGCAATCACCCTGTAAAAACGCAAACCCTGCTACCAAGACATGGTCATGAGATTCATTGCCATTAGATGAGAGAAAAATGAAAATTATTTGATACTGCTACATCAAGCAAAAAAGACCTTAAGATACTTGAGGAGCTTTTACTAACTAAAGAATGAGCAAAAGAGACTGTAAGTATTTCCCCTCTGAAATATCAGGATATTTCAGCTCTGAAGACTTTAAAAAAAAAAAAAAAATCTACAAAGCGAGTCTAAAGAAACCTTCCGATCTACAAGTACTGAAACAGCAAAAGAAAGAAACGAAAAACCAGTGTAAGACACACGTGTTACTTGTATCTGTCAAAAAGAAAGATGATCTGTACTTGTTATGCTGCACAGTACCTACCGACTCATAATACAAATCACTGGTTTAATATCGTCACTCAAAGGCATACACACTAATATAATGAAAGCTATTAATGGGTCTCTTTCCTTTTAATAAAGAGAGAAGCAGTTCATTAGTTCAATCACGTTATTGTTCTATTTCAATTTGAAATAGAACCACACAAGTCATATTCTGACCTTCACCTATGTAATTCTCACTATTTAACGAACAAAAAAATAAGCAACTATTTCATTTTCACATTCTCAAACACAGACTTGGAAAAGCTTTGGTTGTCTTTGGAGCTGTTTTATTTGTTTCCTGGACAGGAGAAAAAGGTGGCTTCTGGGGAATGAACTACTCAAAATACTACTCAAAACTACTCAAAAACAAAGAAAACTGTTTTTCCTGATTTTAATCTTCAGTATGTGACTACTACAAGGATCTCTCCAGCTCACTCTTCCTCACATTATCTCAATTTCCACTACTTGGCAGCAGCAATGACTAACTAGTACTTGGTTAGTTCTTCAGGAGGTAACTCAAATACCACAAGGTAGCATTTGTGAGGCTTAAGAAATCTTTCTTTTTAAAGGAAGACCACGACACATAATCAAGAAACAGCAGGCTGATCCAGACTCCGAGATGCGCTACACTGACCGAAAAAGAAAGGATGTCAGAGCCGTTTGACCATGCAGGTAGTGAGCCTGCTTCTCAACGCAGCCCCTTGAGTCCGGTTTCCTTGCAGTTGGTGTGCTGAAGCTTCACTGCTGTTGGCATTTGACTGAGGTTGGGATATCAAGGGTTCAGCCATTTTTACGGGGGAGCTAAGAACATCCTAGGAACAGGCACAAAAAAAATGCGACCAGATTGAAGCAAGCTGCTGAAAATGGATCTGCTCAGCAACTGTCTCAGGTTCTCCGCACAAATGTGTGAAAGGTCAGCAACAACATTTGCTGACACGACCTGGTCCCAGAAGCGATGCTTTCACCAGCACCCAGCCTCCCAGATTAATCTCATCCACCTAACAGCTCGCTGACATGAGCGGAACACTTAACACTTCTTATGCTGCAGCCTGATGCCTGTCAACTTTGCTTAGAAGGAATCTCCCTTCCAGCATTATACTATTCTGAGGATTTGGGTGTAGCAAAGCAGTCATTAGCTTATTTCATCCAGTATTACAGTGTTGTGCTAGCTCTGCAACAGTTAAAAATGAAACTCAGTCCTGTTTAAAGACTGATTCTTCATGTGTTTAGAATCCATGTTTTTTCCAGCTTTTGTTCAAGCCTGCTGTGCTTCCCATTACTCTGTGATGTACCTAACTGTAGGGTCATTGGAGCAAGAGGTTTCCTTGATACGAGCCCAAGACAGCTTTTCAGAGACACTCTCAAATCTCTGGCACACACCTGGCTTCAGCAGTGATACTGCCTTGAGCAGACAGAATAAAAAGGAGATTGAGAAGCAAAATGCACTGCCTTGCCTCGTGCATTTAAGGTACACTCCAGCATCATAATGGAATAAAGAGTCATCAAGATTCATGGACCACCTGAGAGACCTTTTCACCAACCCCAATAAACAAAAAAGTCCTCCACACAATTACAAGGAACAAACCTTAACCCCGTTTACTGTAACAGTATGGGTCCTTGGAGAGCTGTTACTAATTACCACGCAATCCAACAGACAGGACAGTGGACAAAGGAGGAGTCAAACCCTGCATTCCTTCATCGTCTACTGGGAAAACTTGTAGCCAAATGTCTTGAATTCTTAGTGTCTTTCCCTGTACATCAGGGGAAATTATGTACATTGAAACTCCAAATTAAATACTTTCAAAGTTACTGATGAAAAGCATCACACAAGAAAATAAGTATATCCATTATTACACATAACGTATGTTAACACCTCATCTGCAAGTTTATGTGATAATTACAACGGTGTAAGTGACAGCTAATTCCCATCACAACATTTAATCTGGAAAAAGTCTCACTGGCATTATTACTCTTCCAAAACACTGAGTTCAACAAAATTCAATTTCTGAAAGAAACCCAGAAAACTGCCCGAGTACAGTACAGCAGCCATGCGGATGAACATCTGCCTACTGAGAATTATTTGTATGTTCTCCAAGCGGAACTACATCAAGGATCAGAAGCAAACTCTGGAGCTGCTCGTGTGAGCTGAAGCTGCTTCAGTGTGAGAGAGTATCCCAAGGGATGAAACATATCTCAACACAGGACTGCACTGTGCACAATACTGCAGCACCAGACCTGTGAAGGTACCTGCCTTAGGGACCTTGGCAGCAGTTGGGTGACGTTTAACGTGGTGCACGGCTTAAAAGAAGGGTAGATGAACATTATGTCAGACAATCACTACTGTAACCAAGAGGATATGGAATTCTTTGTTAAGGAGGCTACATATCTCAGTATAGAAAAAATGCAGTACGCACTAACATTCCACTCAGCACAGTACAAGGAATGACCATATACATCTGTAAAGTGCATATTTAGAGCACCACCCGCAAAATCTCCAAGTTAGTGATGTACAACTTCCTTCTGAATCTCCTGTTTGATAGACGTGAGCTTTGCTGGGTGGCACGAGACACAACTTGCTAACGTAAACTCCCTGTTAATGAAGCTTCTGTAAATGATCTATGCAATTACTCTGCAATTAAACACTATCCTGTTTCTGAGAGTACTGCAAATGGTCTTTCCAACGACTTAACTACAGAATATCATAGAATGACAGAATGGTTTGAGTTGGAGGGGACCTTAAAGACCATCTAGTTCCAACCCCCCTGCCATGGGCAGGGACACCTTCCACTAGACCAGGTTGCTCAAAGCCTCATCCAGCCTGGCCTTGAAGACAGCCAGGGGTGGGGAATCCACAGCTTCTCTGGGCAACCTGTTCCAGTGCCTCACCACCCCTCGGGAAGAACTTCTTCCTGATATCTAATCTAAACCTCCCCACTTTCAATTTAAACCCATTACCCCTTGTCCTGTCACTAGAGGCCCTTGTAAAAAGTCCCCCCCAGCTTCCTTGTAGGCCCCTTCAGGTACTGGAAGGTGCTGTAAGGTCTCCCCGGAGCCTTCTCTTCTCCAGGCTGAACAAGCCCCGTTCCGTCAGCCTTTCCCCATAGCAGAGGTGCTCCAGCCCTCGGAGCATCATCGTGTCACCCCAACCAGTCTATATCCTTCCGATGTTGTAGGTTCCACAGCTGGACACAGCACTCCAGGTGGGGTCTCACAAGAGCAGAGTAGAGGGGGGAGAATCCCCTCCCTCGACCTGCTGGCCACACTTCTGATACAGCCCAGGATACATCCTTTCTGTTGGAATCCAAACAGAAAGGTTGAAGGGTCTTTTTTTTTTTTTTTTTTAAAGCACTTATGCTAGAAAGCCTCTGCCCAAGGAAAACTCTTAAGCCCAGAATACATTCTTCCACAATGTTAAAATATCCTCAAAGCTTCTGTCATAGGCAGAGGATTCCTAAATCAGTTTCATACCTCCAAGTGCATCTGTTCTTTTATGTCTCCAAGTTCAAGTCCAGTACATCATTTGATACCTAAACAGAGTCAAACACTTCAAAACTTGTCTCTCAGCTGTGAGCATTAGTCAAGAATCTTTGCAGTTTATATAACTGAATTTTTTTATTTTGATTAGAACAACATGTTTATGCAATGTAAAAAGCCACCAAGAGCTGTAAAAAAATCCCATAATCACTAATTATGCGGAAGCACATACTCTGAGTAAGTTACTAGGATGCAGTCAGTGTGTGACTAGACAACAGAGCTAAGGCAGTCTGGATACCTTACCAATACATTTCTTCACTGATTTAATGAGTTTCTTTATTGTCTGAAATGTTACTTTATCACTCATTACCTATATTTGCAACACTTGAAGGATTCTTGCAACATCACTTTAACAAGTAAAAATCATGTAATATTACTACATTTTCTCAATATAGTTTTATGTTAGTGAATAACAAAAGAGTTTTTTTTCTTCCTGACTGTATCATCCTAAACTCTTGATAAACACAAATCAGAACTTGCTAATTATAATTCTCTTTCTTGGTCACTTAAGTGGAAGCAGTTTCCATTTCATGAACCTGCTGCATTTTGCAGCTAACACTATCAAAGTCATCAGCTGTTACATTCAACAACACACTAACAATTTCAATGGAAAACATGGGCATAACTAAGATCCAACCCTGGATTCAAAATCTTAGTCTATAACTGCATGTACATCAAGTGAGAAGATTTAGTTTCACCCAAGAGTTACATTTTTACAGCAAGGAGAGTATTGCAACTATCTACCACTTACAGTTCAGAAGCCATTCTGTCCATTCACAATGAATTTATTTTGGTTTAGTATCAACAGGGTAACTACCAGAAGTTATCAGATGGCAAATACCCTTGTCAAAGAAAGGAGGGGGAAAAAAACCAACCAAGAAAGAGAAAAGGGAGCAATCATGAAAAAGAAATTATAATAAAAGAAAAATCACTAGTAATCATTCATGCCCAGTTAATTATCAAAACATGCCCCAATTCTTATTATAATAACATACTTGCAGCTAGCTCACAACCCCTGTTTACATTCCAAGATAATTTACAAGCGCTTTACAACTGCATGTTTCAATAACCTTACAAGGACTTTTATTCCTTTGTGGAAACAGAGCATTACAAAATGTCAAACTTGTTGCAAAACCGCTGATAAAATTGTGAATAAAGTCATCTCTACTAGAATTCCACCAAAAAGTTACGCTATAAAAAAAGAAAAAAAAAAGAATTAAAGGATTCCTCCCATGTGAGTATTGCTTCTTTGCAAAAAAAAATTTTTTAAAAAATTATGTAAATAATACAGGACTATTTTTTCCAGTTCTATCGTCAACTGCTGTTTCACACACTGGAATCATACTTCACTTTACTGAAGGTTACCGTCAAATGCACTGAGGCTTAAACTTATGTATTAATGGCTGGATCACTATATTATCATCATGACATCTGCATAGAAGCATATAAGGATCTCTAATTGACATGCACTGATTTGACTGCATGGCTTTCAGTTACATTCAGAAAACTTTTAGATTTTACAACCTCCAAACATTAAAAGGAAAAGAAATGCTCTAATTTTTAAAAGAGTCAATATCCTGAACTTTTAGGAAAGGTTTTTGGACACATAAAGTGAGCAAGATCATTCATAATGGGAGCTATCCTGCTGTTAATGAAAACTTTGCCCTCTATTTTGCCGTGCAGAGTGCTGAACACACATTCCAAGGGAACTGTAAGCCATCAGTAGCTCAGACACCACCAAAACTCGGGACACTCTAAGCAAACAAATACTTAATCATTTACCACACTTCTTGATTCCTTCAAACAGATTCTGACAATTTGCAAGCTCCCACAGTATTCCCATTAGGCGTATCTGAAGCACACATAAAGCAAATTAGGCAAGAGGGCACGCTACTCGTCAGGACACATCCCCTGAAACTTCAGCAGATACACTCCCAGAACTCTTACCACATCCCCCCATGCTCTTCTTCCTTACCGCCCTTCTCCAGGGAAATTTCCTCTCAACTTTGGCCCTCTGTGCCCTTTCACCTGCCCAAATCCCTCTAATTAAAAACAAACCTATGGCAGAAAATGCCAGGAGCAACTCAAAACCAAGTAAAAGAAGGTATCCCATACAACAGCATTCTGTGAATGAACCAACTCCATTGAGTCAGCTTGCTTTCATAAAAAGAAAATAATCATAGAATCATAGACTTGTGAATTGTTTAGGTTGGAAAAGACGTTTAAGATCATTGTTAACCTAACACTGCCAAGTCCACCACTAAACCACATCCCTAAGCACCAAATCTACATGTCTTTTAAATACCTCCAGGGACCATGACTCACCCACCTCCCTGGGAAGCCCATTTCAGTGCTTGACAACCATTTTGATGAAGAAATTTTTCCTACTAACCAATCTAAACCTCCCCTGGCACAACCTGAGGCCGTTTCCTCTCATCCCATCACTTGTTACCTGGGAGAAGAGACTGACACATGCTAAAGTGAAGGAAAGCCTCCTTCGAGCGATGGAACACATACAGTAGCATCAATTTGCTACTCTGCCACCTGCTTGGATCTAAGAGCAAACTGAGGGAAAAAAAACCCCACAACCACAATTCAAAGCTATCCGAGGCTTTGTTACACAGGTTAGTAGAGTGCACTTCACAGATAGTCCTGTATAAATAATCCCCTCCATATCAAGGTTTGCTAGTGCTGTCTGAACGGAGACTTGGATCTAACTGACTGCAAGTACAGCAAAATTTGAACACAACAAAAGAAAACAATGACAAAAAAGTACAACTATTCTGATGACAAAATCTTTTCCATAAGACTGGCACACTCTGGAGAGTGATGGAAAACCAGTTTCTCTCTCCTCAAAGGAAGAATGAAAACTTAACTTACCAGCAGGAGTGTAAAGCTGTGGCTGGTCTCAGTCTACAAGCTCCCACATAAGAACCTGGTCCCTCATTACCCCACTTTTCATAAAAACATCAGTGGTTACTCTAAGTGAGGCAAAGGGGGATGTAGCCTCTGTACAGATGCAACTAGCTACACTGTGTAAATAACAGGATAGAGGTCTTTGGGGAGTGTTGTTGAAAATGTGCCACGTGCTGCAATTACATGCAGCAATTTTTATTTTTCTTACTCACCTCAGCCTCATACAATCTCCAAATGGTGCATCTAACCAAAGCACTCCAGCAACACAACTGGAGATTTATCTCGTATGTGTGGAGCAAGTCACTTGGCCTCTCCATGTTTCTGTTTCTCCATCTGTGACACTTCAAAAAAGCTTGAGAGGCTTACTGTATTAGCAGCCTGCCAAGCGCTCGAGACAAGCGTGTTACTAAAGCATTAAAACTGTGTTCACTGGTTCTGAAAGGGTAAACTGTCAGTCAAACCAAAATGAAACCAACAATATCCTTTCAAGAAGGCTATGCTTTTTTAAATGCAGAGTAACATGTTTACCTTATTTGCCTTTACAGAAAAAAAAAATATCTCCAGACTTTATGTACTTTATTACAGTCAGACATCAGATCTGACTTCCTTCTGAACTCCTTCCCCTCCGTTTACTGTTACACTCCTGAAGGAAGTGATGAGGAGGGAGAAACAAACCAGTAATGCCGAACAGAAGTTCCCAGCCAGACTCACTGTCCCCAGGCCACAGGGAAAGACGGCTACACACCGGGCCCCATGAGCAATCTTTAACTGACAGATGTCAGCTATAGGTTGCCTGATCAGGGCAGAAAACAGTCTGGATGCTAATAGTGACAAGAGCAAACTGTTCCCAACACCTGCAAAACACAACACACTACATACTGGCAGTGAATGTTATTTAAGCACTAGACTTTTTTCAAAGCAGTATCCATGTGAAGTTTTGTATCTATACAAACCCAAGATTCAGGCTTTTGCTCTTTTGTAAAAGTTGCTTTTGCTGCAGTATCAGCAAGAGAATTCTCACAAAGCCATCCCTGGCAACAGAAACAGGCCACATAAAACACTGACAACGGACAAGGATCATCTAAAAATACCAGCTACATAATGCAGGTGCATACTGAGCAACTCCCAAACACTAGTTCCACTGAAGAGTATGTAGTATTTACTTTTTGTAGCTAAAACCAGTTGCTGTAAGAGACAGCTGAACCAAAATAAGAAATCCCAGAGACCGATAAATAGTGATTTCTTGTAATTTTTCAAATTATTAACACATGAATAGCCAAATAAAACAAATAATCTCCAATGCATGACTAATTAAAAATGCTTTCATGCAGGCAAAAGACCCCCAGCACACTGTATGAAAGTTGTAACACCAGATGAGGAAAGATAACCAATGCCTTGGAAGAGTGTCATTTTGAATCACCAGATACTTAAGAGAGATCTCAAAACCCAAAGCCAATATGATTGCAGATAATTTTCTACATATATTTATTTACACATATTTATACATATGCATATATTTTTAGGATATCTGCTATAATCCACCTGTAGATTTTCAGCATACAACTATGGCAACGCTGCAGAGAGCACTGGAAAGGGCTGCCCAGAGAGGTGGTGGAGTCTCCTTCTCTGGAGACTTTCAAAAGCCGCCTGTACTTGTTCCTGTGTGATCTGCTCCAGGTGATCCTGCTCTGGCAGGGGGTTGGACTAGATGATCTCTAGAGGTCCATTCCAACCCCTTCCACTCAGTGAATCTTGTTCTTGCTAACATTTTTGTGTGCTTTAGACCTTTCTCAGACTGCAAATGTGTATTTTTACTACACTTTGCTGCTAGTTTAGCCAGCACACAATTTAAAAGACAGCCTGATGCAACTGTCAGGATTGTGCACTAGCTCCCTGCTTCCTTAAGCTCCCACATCAGCACGAGGTATTTCATTCCCACAGTTCCACACCCACACTGCAGAACTACCCTACCCACAGCATCCTGAAGAGTCACCAAGGTAAGAGTAACATTTTCCCTCCTGACAGGTCAGTGTGGCGCTCTCAGCAGGTCACCAGCAGTAAGAAAATAGAGTTTCAGTTCAATCAGATGTACAGAGATGGAAGTACTGTTATTTGTCTCCTGGCAGAAGCATACCTTGACATTTTGGTAGGAGAGGGTGAGGGAGAGAGGAAAGGCTTCTTTGCAATCAACACACATCAGATGGAAATGCATGGTTCAAGATGCCTTTTGATAGGCAGGGAGTTGACATGAAAAGCCAAGGAAATACCCAGCATGGTTTGGTGCTGTCATGTGCTATATGAGGCTCTGAAGCTCTGCAGCTTGTGTCTCCTGAAGCAAGCCCAACTTTTGGAAGATGATGGTCCTGATCCATTTAGACTTTGAGACTGTGGCATGACAATCTAGAGCATGCTTTTTTTCCAACATGTACCTTGTTGAAGGCAAATGTGAAATAAGAACTTTGGTGCTGTTAACTTCTAGCTTGAATAACAGCCATGAGGAACACTACCTCACAGGAAGGTGAAGCCTTGAGCTTTCTACAGTACAATGGAGTTTCCACACATTTTGGAAGATCTTTATCTGACAGCAATAGTGAGACAGATCTGCCTAATACACAGCCCATCAAACCACTGCCTTGGTTGGTCAAACTGTGCAGGCAGAATAACTTCATCTGACCGCATCCCTCCAGTTTTTAATTAATCTGACCCTACTGCAGGGTATCAGTCTCCCTCTTTAACTCTTGCTTTCAGATTAGACATAACCCTTTTTAGTGCCTTACGTCAAAGCAAATATTATCTGTTGTTGTTGTATTTGCCACAGTCTCAAATATAACTTACCTGAATGCAAGTATGGATTCAATGATGTTGGGAAGGTTAAGCAGACCAATCATCTGCTTGATCCTAGCACGGTTGCTAGTATTCTGCAGAGAATACTGGCCAAAGGGCAGAGCCTGGCCAAATCCAACATTTGTAACATTGTAGACAGAGGGACGTACATAATGAGGGGACCATGAGAGGGACACTCAGTCCAAACATTCAGTCCAGCTCACTACAAAGGTAACACACTAAAAGGGACTCCAAGTGTAAACTTCTAAATAGTTTGTAACTGCTTAGCTAACAACTGATGGATCAGACACCTGTCAAGCTGTGCCACATTGTCACTGGCAGCAACAAGGAAGATTCAGATTCCCTGGACCTTTAGAACTCCCTCATGGTACTACTACAAGGTAGCACAGGACATGTGTGACCCTGTACATTCCTGACCAGAAACAGCCTGAGCTCATGCACAGAAAATTCACATGGCGGTAGAACAGAACACAAACTGACACACATTTGGAGCAAACCTCATCTTCCAATTCACAGTTTGTTTTTGCCTTTCTAAGTAGAGGGGTGTGTGTGTAAATCTATTCTGCAGTCCTGAAATTCTTTAGTTTTTGTTGGGTGTGTAAGCCCAAAACCCTAACATCTCATAAAACGAAATCCAGTATTGCATATTTTCTTTTTTAGAATCTCAATTCATGCTGCCTTCTTTTACAAGTTTTTGGAGACAGCCATACTGGTAAGGGGATTAGGGACCATTATTTATAAACTTGAGGTGCAGAACATCTGCTTTCCACTTATTTTGTGTACAGCGCTTACAAGAGTTACAGGACCACTGATGCTGGGGAAACCTCTGAAAAGCGTGTCTTCACTAGAAGTAAGTTAGGTGCTTCCTTTAACCCCACATACACAACATCTCTCACTAAAGTTGCATGGTACCTTAAATCAGAATTGATTGGCCTTGCTGTGGGCACAGCCAAGAAAAAAGGTGACCCTTTCACTGAGACTGGTGATGATTTTACATCAGACGCAAACTAAATTATGCAAGTGCTAACATCCTTCAAAAGATTACTACTATTTCTTTTGCAAAACCAGGACAAAAAGAGCTTTCACACAATTCATTAGAAATCACAGAGCCTCTTACCATACCATAAAGATTCCCATGCTTCCTGGGAAAGCACCAGGGCCTTTGAGAGTTTTGTGCCACAGAGTCTACTACATCCCCTTGATAAGCTATTCCTATTAAATTGTATCATTAGAAAAGTGCACCTTGTTTCTGAACTGATCTAGCTTCAGCTTTCAGCCATGAGAATTCCCTTAATCTAGCTGACAAAGAACCATCTAACTGTCAGATACCTTCACCCTGCCTAAGTACTTATAGACTTATCAGGTAGCCTCTACCGCCTGTTGATAAACTAAATAGATTGAGCTTCTTAAATCTTCCATTCTAAAGCTGATTATCCAGACCTCAAATTAATGCATTTTTTTCTGACTCCTTCCAGTTTTTCCAACACCTGATGTGCACATCTGAACTGGGATACCGTATTTCAGTAAAGCTGTATAAAAAGTAGCAGTATCCATCTCCCACTCTCCCAGTCATGCACTTTCAGCCTCCTTCTAGACTGCTTTGCACAGGGAGTAATACTTTAATTCATCAACCCTCTAAGGTAATTAATTCTTCCTTCCCTACTTATATCCTGGATAGAGGTTTATCCAAACACAACAAATTCAGAAAGGACAATAATGAAATTTACTTGTATTTGTTATAAAGAAAAATGTATGTATTTTTTTAACCCAAACTGCGTAAGATCTACATAGATGGAATGTATGAATTTAGCGCCTGTATTTTATAAGAGAAAAACTGCAGAGAAAAAGCTTATGTTGCAGTCATGTAATAGTTACCCAATTTAAAGCTACCTCTTTAAAATACTATTTCATTCAATAAACTCACCACTCCCAGCCTATTTTGCACTACAGTGTTCTGACGCTCACTTGTATATTCACCTCTTGAGGTGCTGGGTGGCCCCAGATTTTATTTTCACCAAAATCCATTGGGCACAACGAAAGATTGCTTCAGGCTAGAGGCAGTGTTCTACCAGACAAAAGGCAGAGCTGCAGGCTAGTCATGGAGGATTTGCTAATGGTATAAATCTACCCATGTAGTGAAAATTAATTGCCAGTTATAATCTTCAATTATTACTGTATCAGCAGCTAGTTTCCTTGCTATCTTGGATGAAAAAAGAACCCAAGTAAGATCATGAAGTATCTGGGATGACTATTTCCACAAACAAACAAAAAGCAAACTGCCCCCCCCCCAAAAAAAAAAATCAAAGTAGAGATTATAAAATCATACCCTCTCATATCTGGTAATGTCTATATCATCCTCACTAGCAGAGCAGGTGCAGTGAAGAAGATGATGCTAGGGATGTTTGCACAAGAAAGGAGCAAACAATCTAGAGTTTGGAGCAGTAACTTCAAATTCTACTTTTTAGCAATTTTAAAATTATAGAAAAGCACTGTACTAGTATTTGTGATGATTTGCTAAAATATAGTGAAGTAGTGTGGCCTGTTCTCATTCGCTTGGTTTGGCTAATGGTTCTTTGCTAGAAAGATTAGCACCTACAATGTACTTCGAAAGATGGCAGTCTTTGATCACTGCTTAATTTTCATGAACAAAATTTGGTGCCAATCAATGGGAGCATCATCTTTAGAAAACTGCTAACCAGAGTGCTAGTCAGTAAAGACTGCCATGACCTCTCAGGGGAAAGATAACATTCTTTGGTCATTTTGCCTTTTTTTTTGGCTTTTTTTGGGGGGTGGGAGTGTGGGGTGGTTTTTTGCAGTTTGTTTGTTTGTTTGAAAATCTACACATTCTATGTACCTGTGTTCTCTTTGTAATCTAGAAATAAGGTATAGTTCCCTTCCCTTCCAAATCATTATGCAAGAAGATATTTCAGTGAGGACGGGACTAGACCCTGTCAGTACACAGTAGATGTTCAGTGTTCTTTCATTTAGTTCCAGAGCAGGTAGGATTAGGCTTTCATCAGCAGCCATATTTGTGCTCCAAGATGCCCCTGCCCCCTTTCAGTGACAAATGCATTAATTTCTGCACATAGCCGATAGAACACTTCGGGCATTTTTCCAATTAAAGGTGATCTATGAATATTATCAGTACTCAACTTGTTTATTCTCATGATTTCTTCCCATTCACTCACTCCCTTGGCCTCTCCTCACACCGACAGGTGGTCTGCAGGCTGAATCACACTTCATACCCTTCCTTGGGATATACACACACTGCCCCGACTATGACTCAGAGAAGCTTTAATGCATGATTTTGAACACAGGGAAAGTCTATCTCACAACCTCACAGTATTAAAATGAACAAGCTTTTAAAAGCACTTGCCTGTGTATTGTTTTCATAGAACTCTATGCTTGCACATGGTACATCAGAAATTTGCCATGAAAAGCCCACATTCAAGCGGTTCTCCTGAAGTAAATTTAAGTTTCAGAGGAAGCTGGACACAACAGCCTCACTCTAAAGGTTGACAGTCCTAGAAAGGGTCAAAGCTGCTTAGAATTTTGCATGTCATTTATCCTCTGAACCTGTAATATACAAACAAATGGGCATAAAAGAACTAATAGAGAAGGAGTATGAAGGAATGACAAATGTTGTTGCATATACAATGTGTTAGTTTCTCTTCATTTTTTGCCTAGTATCAAAACTAGGGCACCATTCAAGAGAACAGATGAGGTTGAAACCTAATAAAAAAGGGAATGTTTAAGTATTTGGAGAAAGGAGGGCATGTTTAAGGAACAGAGTTAATGAAGATTAAGATTTATCTTTCAATATTTATGTTATTTTTCCAGTTCGGCAATTACAATTAGTTTCACTTTCCAGCTTCAAGACAGTAAGACACCATTAAAACAGGAAGATATTATTTTTACAAATAAACTGCTTATACTACAAATCTGTTAAGTACGCTTTCCTGTGCACTATACTATCAGCTTTGATGCCTCTTTCCTCCACAACAGCTAATTATTCTCTACCTCCTTCAAATAGCTGCCTGCATGAAAATCTTCAACATTCATAGACTGATTTTTGTCTTCACAATATATACTACCTACAGGTTTCTCTGAAGTGGTCTCTGAAATATAGAGTGTATCATACTGGTTTTTAAAGTTACCAATTTATACATCATTTAACACCTATGTTACATATCTCTTCGGAACTTTTCCAAATATATATTTAATAACAAGGAATTAAAAAAAAAAAAAGGGCAAAAAAAACCCCAACCCCCCACTACACCAAAAAAACCCAACCCAAAACCCACAAAAACTCACATTCAGGATAAACTCTTACCTTTCAGGAAAGCAATAAAGGCTTACAATAGCTTTGCCAAAGAGCTTGGAAAACAGTCAGAATAGTGACAGGTATCTTGAAAAGCTGGGAACTTGTAGCATTGCCTCCTTCAGTTATGCAGTCAAGAATGCAGTCAAGAAACTCAAAAATACGTAAAGCTGCATTTTTTACAAGAGCCTGTAGTGACAGGACAAGGGGTAATGGGTTTAAATTGAAAGTGGAGAGGTTTAGATTAGATATCAGGAAGAAGTGCTTCCGGGAGAGGATGGTGAAGCACTGGAACAGGTTGCCCAGAGAAGCTGTGGATGCCCCATCCCTGGATGTCTTCAAGGCCAGGCTGGATGAGGCTTTGAGCAACCTGGTCTAGTGGAAGGTGTCCCTGCCCATGGCAGGGGGGTTGGAACCAGAAGATCTTTAAGGTCCCTTCTAAGGGGAAGGGACCTTACCAAGCCTTCCTTACCAAGGCTTGGTAATGCTCACACCCAGTGTATTGTGAGTTACGAGAGTAGCTGAAGAAAACTCATACCAAGCACAGAATGTACAAAGCCTCTGTTAAAAGCACTATACACACAGCTCACTATAACGTCAAGAGCTGAAACATCTTTTTCTTCCACTTCTCCTTATATTTTTCTATTGCTGTCCGTTCAGTTTCTCAGTATATTTGCCCAAGTTTCTACAAGTCTTCGAAAAAGCCAAAAATAAAACAAAACCGTGAATACAGATTATAAGCACAAAAATATATGATAGTGCACAAAAAGAGAAAATCTGAAGACTTTTTTCCTTTTCTTTTTTTCCCCAGTAACTCTGCAAGCCAAAGTATATAAGCTGCTGGCATGGCTGAACACTGATAACATACAGGGGCAGGCAGAAAGTTCCTTGGGAAAGGCAGGCAAGGTTAAAACCTTCCAAGTCAAAGGATCAGCTCAATCCTCCATGCATGATCGAACAACTCCTTCTGCCAGCCTTCTCCTCTTCCTGTCTCTTTCCTTACACAAATGTTTAGTTCTACTAAAGGCACGTGAAAGCTGGAGATTAACTTTTTACACACTGAGGAGCCTGCATCGTGAATGACAACCATTCCACACAGCACCTCAAAAATCATTAAACCCTGCTTTCTCAGAAAACAACAAAAAAAGAAGTAGTTCTGTATCATAAAGCACACCTGTTTGTAGCATGTAGACAGCAAGTTTGCTTTGCACTGGAAGACAAGCAAAAGCCACACAGCCATGTTTACTGCAGCACCGCGCCCAAGCTCTGATGTTACACCCTGCGCAGCACAAGATTAGCCGGAGCCTAGTCCATGAT
This sequence comes from Eurypyga helias, assembly GCF_000690775.1. NCBI lineage: Eukaryota > Metazoa > Chordata > Aves > Eurypygiformes > Eurypygidae > Eurypyga > Eurypyga helias. The sequence continues at coordinate 24,672 of NW_010236363.1, forward strand.
AATGTAATCCTATGGCCTTGTCTCCGCTCTGGAAGCAGGAAGCACAAGTCAGTATCAGTATGTGATAGATCACGTAGACATATTATTTACTAATGATGCACTGAAAAGAACAGAAATACTGAGCTAGAAACCAGCAAGCAAACTACTTAGTTACTACTAGTATTACTAGTTATTCACAAAAACGTGATATGATAGACATGACCAGTCACCACATAACAGAATCATTCTGCTGCCACAGCCGTGGTCTACACACTCTTCTCCTAGGCAATATTGTCTGGATTTCTCCAAAATGCTGCTGCTCTTCAAGGCTTTGAACTCAAAGGCATGTTATGATTTCAAGCATGGGGTTGTCAAAGAGCACAACAGCCAGCAGTCTTCTCTCCAATCATCTCCAAAAGATTTCATCCAAGAAGCTGACTCAAAGGCTGACCTGGCATATACTGAATGGCATCAATTTACTCTCAGCACTGCTCATTATTCCTGTCCCATTATTTTGGCTACCCAGGACTCCACACCCTTACACACTGACACAGTATTTTTCACTCTTTTTGTTTCACCCATGATGTTTTTTGCTTCTCCTTCCCACAACTAGGTCCAACTCCACCAAACCTGAACCCATGTTCACCTTAAGTATCCATTTCCTTTGCTTTATTATTGTCTGTCACAGAATCTGCAGTGGAAAAGGAAACCAGCCTGGAAATGAGGTTATTGCACATTTTCTCTCTCTCTCTCTCTCCCGCTGCTTACTAAGCTCTGCCATGCTTCCAGTTGAGCTGAACCCACACCTGCAATTTCTGCCTTTTTTTCCTCCTACTTTTGACTCACTCCTCAAACCTTTTCTCTTGTATCTATTTCTTTCTCAACACTAGAATGCAAATATTTATTCCAAGAGAAAGCCAGAAAACATAATAATCATTTCACATTCTCCCTTCCCACTCTTTCTCTTCCTTACAGCTTTCCCTTCTTCCTCATACCACAGAAACAAGACACATCTGTCCCACTTTCCACTTGCCTCATTCACATCACCCCATACTTCACATCTCCTTTCTCCTCTTGCTCTGATGGAACAGTGGGACAGCCAATCAGTCTTTCTTATGTTTGGAATCTGCTTCTGAGCCTGTGCTTCTTTAACTACACTACTTCTCTTTTTATCCTTCTTTCACCTCTAAGCACATTATGAACTGCTTGATAACAAATTACATCTTTAATTTTTCTCGAACTTCAGCCTGAACTCCCTTCAGCTGTCCCTTGCACTACATGGAAACCATTTTCACTAAAATGTCTAAAAACCTTTTACTATTGCAACATCAAAATAAGTTAATTTCCATCATCCATAACCCTTGTGCATGTATCCTGGGCTGCATCACAAGAAGTGTGTCCAGTAGACCAAGGGAGGTGATTCTCCCCCTCTACTCTGCTCTGGTGAGACCCCACCTGGAGTGCTGCATCCAGCTGTGGAGCCCTCAACATCAGAAGGATATAGACCAGTTGGAGTGAGTCCAGAGGAGGCCACGAAGATGCTGAGAGGGCTGAAGCACCTCTGCTATGGGGACTGGCTAAGAGAGTTGGGCTTGTTCAGCCTGGAGATGAGAAGGCTCCGGGGAGACCTTATAGCACCTTCCAGTACCTGAAGGGGCCTACAAGGAAGTTGGGAGGGGACTTTTTACAAGGGCCTGTAGTAACAGGACAATGGGTAATGGCTTTAAAATGAAAGTGGGTAGATTTAGATTGGATGTAAAGGAAGAAATTCTTCATGGAGAGGGTGGTGAAGCACTGGAACAGGTTGCCCAGAGAAGCTGTGGATGCCCCATCCCTGGAAGTGTTAAGGCCAGGCTGGATGAGGCTTTGAGCAACCTGGTCTAGTGGAAGGTGTCCCTGCCCTTGCCAGTGAGGTTGGAACTAGGCGATCTTTAAGGTCCTTCGAACCCAAACCATTCTATGATTTTCCATAGGAATTAAATGCATTTCTCCTTTTGAAACATTCATTCTCCTTTTCTGACTTCCATGACTCTACCGCCTTCCTGCTTCCCTTCCTCCCTTTATCAACTCCTTCACAGGTCACTCAAGGCTCCTTATTCCCCCTTTATATGCCAGCGGGGCTCCACTAAGCTACATATTTTGCCCCTTCCCTTATGTCTGGGAATTTCATCCACAAACTCAGCTCCTGAAGAGATGGGTCTCAAATGGAGTAGATTTATGTCTAAACAAAAAATCTCAGCCTATCTTTCTGACACCTCTTGTCACTGAGTAGCTGTCAGCTTCAGCTCAATACAGCTAGAACAGAACTCAGATCTCACCTCTCCCACCCTCTTTTCTCCACCTCCTTTCTTGATCACTGTGGACAGCATTACCATCTTGCCCATCATCCAGATATGAAATACTATGTCATCTTTGACAATGACTTCTCTCTTGATCCGTTCATTCAGGCTATGTCTATATCTAAATGATTTTTCTTGTTCTGCACCCTTAGGATAAAGTCTTCCGTAAATATCTTCAGACCTAAAGGTTTGTCCAGGCCTTCAGCTCACATTAGTTGCTAAAATTTTCTTCTTTTTCATCTTGACAAACATTATCCTGCTTCTTCACAGTGTTCCAAGAGTTCTTTCCTCTATATTATCTTAATGATCTACCATTCTTGACTCTGCATCCTTCTATGCACAATCCTCCATTCCAACTTTAAACATAGGGAGCGACACATTTTTGCTTTCCAAGCTCCTCTGTCTTACCTACACAATACCATCCACATCCTACTTGCTATCACACCATTTGCTCATATTTTTAGTTGGCTCATAATGTCAGCATCCATTTACTAAGCTTTTAACAACCAGTCTGTATTTTCATTCAGGCCATCCTCCACACTTGAGTAAGGATACCTTCCAAGCTCTTGCAAAACTATTTCACTGCCTTCCAAACATCACCTTAAAGCTTCCCTTGAAGCACAGTTCCAAGAAAGCCACTTTAGTTTAGGCTGAAGTCTACCACTTCATGTTCAGCAAATAAATGCTTTTGTTTGTCAATATCGAAACTGCTTTGTCACATATTAAAACATTAGTCCTCTGCAGCATAACGATTTCACAACACACATATGGACACACCCTTCCTCCCTGCGCCGGTACCCTGCGCAGTAGTGCACAGTCTCTGATGGGGCTGCTAGGCATTAGGATCATGCAAATAATAATAATAATACTGTCTCCGTAATCATGGTAGTAACAGATTAATTACCTATATTCATCCAGATCACTGTCCTCTGACTGCCTCCATTACAAGCCCCAAACAAACACAGTTTTGGCTCTGTCAGTGGTTGTTGTGGTGGCACGTGTCCAACACACCTTTCAGATTTAAATCATCAGTAGCATCCTGTCTCAATGAGGCATAACTAAGAGCAGCTTAAAAAAATAACTGGATATGATAACTACCACCTGATAATCTACCTGATCTGGACAATCCCGACTGTCCAGCCTGAGGACAGAACACCTATCAGAGATTCAAAGAGGAACACACATGATGATTTACACTTCTGCAAATCTCTGCTTCCACTCTGACCCTTTCAGCTCAGAAAAATGACAAGCTGAAGTCACCTTATTCTGCCACTGGAGAGGTCTAGTCCCATCCTGTTTTGTCTTGCTAGAGAAGACACTTTTGATCCAACAAACTTGTCAACAACTATTACTTGTATGACGTTAGTACTGTTCAATCTAAATACGGCTTCAAATTCCCAGTCTCCGCCCGCCCCCTACATCCAGCCCCCTGCAGCAGGAAAAGGAAGAGAAAGAATAACTGAACAGAAAGCCTCAAACATTATAAATTATAAACAAAACGAAGAAAAGAGCACAGCGAAGATCACCACACATAATCAAACTCCATGAACTCCTGCCCTTTGCCAGTCATTCTTAGGTCTTGATGTTACTTCGTCGGCCACCCTTCTGTCTCTTCTGCTGAACACCTGCTCCAAGGGAACGGAAAGGGAAGCAAGCCTAAACCCCTTGTGTACTGTGCACAGCTCTGTCACAATACAACTGCTTCCGCTTTACAGATGATTCAGGAGGGGCCTGGGGACTAAGTGAAACTACACCACACGTACATTGGTACCAGCAGTGGTGCAGAACCCAGAACTTCTGTCTTCAAGTTCTTTGCTACTTCTGCAGATGCCTTTTCTGATCTGGAAAAACTCCACATCTTTTTTGCAAATCACCACACATTTTGAAAATACATACACACAAAAACTGTAACACAGGAAGACCAAATAATTCTAAATTCTAATTGCTGTCAAGAATAGAGATAAACAGAAAGATGTGTTGGGCTTAAGTTATATTATTAATATAACTTAGCAAAATATGAAAGAAAATTGCCGAATAATAAACATAACATTTCAGAAGTAAGGAAGACATCTCTATTAAGCACAACACCAAGAGAAATATAGAATCACAGAACAGTTTGGGTCAGAAGGGACGTTAAAGATCACCTAGTTCCAACCCCCCTGCCATGGGCAGGGACACCTTCCACTAGACCAGGTTGCTCAAAGCCTCATCCAGCCTGGCCTTGAACACTTCCAGGGATAGGGCCTCCACAGCTTCTCTGGGCAACCTGTTCCAGTGCTTCACCACCAACTTGGTGAAGAATTTCTTCCTTCTGTCCAATCTAACCCTCCCCACTTTCAATTTAAAAATTGAAAACAAGGTACCCCTTGTCCTGTCACTACAGGCCCTTGTAAAAAGTACCTCCGCAAGCTTTCTTGTCAGCCCCTTCAGGTACTGGAAGGCTGCAATAAGGTCTCCCCGGAGCCTTCTCTTCTCTCAGCCTGTCCCCATAGCAGAGGTGCTCCAGCCCCCTCTGATCATCTTCGTGGCTTCCTCCGGACTTGTTAAAACTGGTCTATATCCTTTTTATGTTGAGGGCCCCATAGCTGGACACATTATTGCAGTGGGATCTCACGAGAGCAGAGTAGAGGGGCAGAATCCCCTCCCTCGACATGCTGGCCACACTTCTGATACAGCCCAGGACACAGGGCAGTCAGAAAGCCCACTTCTCCAACAACATCAGTGGCTTTCAAGCATAACTTCTAATAAGCCATACAACAAGTTACAACAAAACCACTCCCTTAAAATCATCAACATTTAACAACAGAAAGGGACATAAAGAAGAAAAAGAGAAATGATGCATGCAAAAGTTGGTTTTCCTCTGCCCCACACTGGTTTTAAGAGGATTCCATCTCCAATTTCTCCAATTTGAGTCAGCTCAGACAGCTGCACAGCACTACAATAAAAAGATAGATCATATTACCCACATAGTGCCTATCTTTCTCATCCAGCAAGAGAACCATCAAAGACTTCTTGCTATACATTTGCTGAGACACCTCTGTCAAACAGACAACAGCATTTACCACAGGTTTTTTGGCATATGAATTACCTAAAGACACCAGCTTCACCTGGCATCCTGCACCATTAACTCCTGAACCAGCTTTTTGCAAGGACAAGCTGAAGAACTTCTGCACCAAGTTGAATTAGGAAGACAAAGAGAACCAATAATCTAATCCATGCCCATATAAACTGAAAATCTTTTTTTCTAGTTATTCCAAAACGACCCTTAATAACAAGCTATCATGGCACTCATATAACCTTATGGTGGAGTTAACTCTTTAAGAAATACCCACATTGATAAAATATTTTTACTGAATGTGACCCTTCTTAGTAATGCATGCAGTGTTACAATCTAAATTTCCACTGGGACTACCAGAAACCTATGGTTTCTGCCTACAGGATTCCTGTGATCCACAACTTAAACAAAATGTGATTTGAAACCTGTTTTCCATAGGATTTTCCACTGCTTCCATGTCACATACCTCAGCCTTGCTTAAATGGCCAACATTTTTTGCCCCAAAGGTGAAACGAAATTTGATAATGTCCTGATTTTTCATTAGCTAGGAAAAAAAGGCCCATTTCAAGGAAACTGCTCTATCTCATAGTGGAAATGGTTCAATTCCTGCGTAGTCTTCTTTTATACATGGAAACCTATATTTCATCTATAAACTATTAATCACAGAGGCAGATCAACAAGAAAACACACAAGTTTTTTCGTATTGCAATCAAAATTTTTATCTCAAAAAATGACAAGAATTCTTTTCATTTTCTGTAGTGATAGCAGGGCTTAGGTACACTAGTAAACACATAATTTCCCTATTTCTCAAGTCCAGTTATAATTACAACAAGTAGAACGAATGTCAGAGACAAATCTTTAGTGATAGTGCTGCCAGTTGACAGAAAAATCACACGTGGTTTCCTACCAGCGATCATAAGAGGTACCTTAAACCTACAGGAGACCTAACCTCTTCAGGATAGCTGTTGCACAAATACTGAAAGAAACATCACCTGAACTCCATCAAGATACATGCCACCTAACCAAATCTAAAAAAATTTATCAGAATTTAAAAAAAAGTCATTTATAGAACAACAGTTTTAGATACATATTCAAAGCCATCAAATCCTGATTCAAACCACAAAACGTCCGATCAGAGCGCCTTCCCATTACTCCACTCTTTTTATCCGGTGTGTGGGTTGATGAACTAAAGGACGGGTTTCAGAAAATAGCTATGTAACTATGAGGATAAACTACAATTCTGACTAAATTTCTGGGCACTATCATACATATGTTTCATTCTTCCCCTGTCACCGTTCCTTGAGGAACATTAAATGAGGTGACAGCCACAACCAGGAGCCACGCCAGCCCCCTGCAGAAGGTGCCCATGGAAGAAAAAAAATAAAAGTATCAGAGTCAGATATCAGATACTGAACTGATCAAGCATTTAAACACCAGAACGCACACCAGAAGTCGATCCCACTGTCATTTCCCATCCTGAAGAAAACCCCCATGGGGACCTTGCTCACTATTCTTATTCCCATAAAGATAAGAATGATAAGAAAGAGTTTCTCTTGACAACAGCCACAGTTTTGTAGCTTGTCAAATCTCAGTTCTTTCACTCATCAAGCTCCACCTGAATTTTACATCTGTTTAAGAACCAGTAACTCTGGAAGACCTTATTAGCTTACAGGGAAGAGAAATAAAATTATACAACATTCACCTCTCTTTTGCCCACTGCAAAACCAAAACCACCAAATCATCAAGTAAGTGGTCTAAATTCAATAACCCCACCTCTTTCTTTGGGGTATGTGTTTAAAATTTTGCTACCATTTTCTTTCCCAGCCCTTTTCAACATTCCCTACCACCACAAAAAGGTGAAAGATGAAGGTGACTAAGAAAAAAAAAAGAATGTTTTATTCTCAAGTTTTGTTTGATATGTTTTTAAGGGAGACAAACAGCACCATCGGCAAACCACTAGTAGATAAACAAACAAACAAAAAAATTAGAAAAAAGATCAACTCCAATCCCTGTGCTGACATTCACCAGCTGGTTTTGTCTTGTCTTCTCTTCTTTCACAATCGCCTCATAAATAATTTTAGTTCTCTTCCTCTTGCTTTTCATAAAGCATTTTCATGTTGTATGCTACATCCTTTTTTTTTCCCCTATAGGAGTGTTCTCTACCATTACCCAACCGGCTTAACTTTTTATTTTTCCACGAAGAATGATAAAATCATCAAGATACTTTACTGAAGATTAAAAAAATACTGAAAGAAAAACTAATCAGTATCCCTTTAATTTGTTCTGATGTTGCCAAAGGATTTACCAAAGAGCTTTCTATCAGATATATGTGTAGGAAGCCAAACCAGATAAGAATATATTGTAAACAACTATCCAACAGACTTAGAACTCCAGTTGACATGTGTAACTGTCAAGTAAAGTGGTAGGGTTTGAGGCTACGCAATAATGATAGAAAAATCTAATTTTAACACAACATCAGAAAAACAGAATAGAATTTTTTATGTAACATCCTTAACATTAAACAATCATGAGTCAGAATGGTTAGTGAAAAGATTATCCAAGACAAAACACACACATCGTCAGACTGAAACCTCAATAATACAAACCCACTGAACTGAGAAACTGAAGTTGACTATGACACCAAGTACCCAGATACTGACCTAAATCCCACAGGTCGTATTTAACCCTGCTGTAGTACACAAAGATAGAGGATGTCTTTTGCTCCTTCACAGCCTGTGCCTACCCAGAAATACTCACAGCACCTACCGCGTGCACATTTACTAAGCCGATTATTAACAGAGTTCTGTACGTAAAACCAAAAGATCACATTCTTCTATTATTTTCTTAAATATTGTATAAAGTAAAGCATATGCCTCCAAAATTCACCTAAAATCTGTTACAGGTTATGACTGATAAGAAAAGATCACGGTGTCTATCTCAGGCACAGAGTTACTGTGACTCTTTACAGGACATATTGTCAAATAAATATGGACTCATTTTACTATGCATGCTATCTACAAGGAAATCTTCAATTCTTCAAATACACCATTGAACTTTTGAAAATCCAATATAAATTCTGAATGCTGCTCCAATTCTGATAACCCCTCTTTTAGCTAAGGCGTTTGGTTGGTAGTGATTTGTCAGATAAGTTACACAATACTGTTTCTGTTTCCTGATTACATGAGCAGATAAGTTTTTTTATTCTGGCACAAACATTTATGCATAAAATTTTTCATTTTCTGTGCACACTTGCAACTTCATAATTCCCTCTCCACAAATCTACACGCCAGTAAAAGTCAACCTCGGACATACTGCATTTGCTAAAGGAAAACACAAGGTATTAGCATGCAAAAAGCAATTACATCCACAAACTGAACAAATGTTCAAGAAATTTCTCTCCCTCTCTGCTGCCTACATATATACTGTAGAATAACGGAAAGCGTCGAGCAGTATTTCTATGTCTTTACTTCTGCCCTGAAGATGGGTCACAGGGCGTACATGGCTGCAGCGCGTCTCTTGCATTACAAAAATGGAGGAGCATCACCAGACTGCAACCCCTTTGTCCAAGGATATGCTAAGAAGTATCAACTGCTTTGGCAGGCAGAGATTTGGCAGTGTTTCTCCCCACTTCCACTCAGGAATGCTGCCTCCCAGGTCCCTGCCTCAGTCAACACCAAGAGGAAGAACAGCCCATCACTCTAAACACATAGAGTACACAACCAGAAAGGAGGAAGCGACGCGGGGATGAAACTCGCTGGAAACACTTTTTCACATCTGATATAATTTTCTTCTACAAAGCCAAAGCGATGGTCTGGAGATGACCATCGTCTTCCCAACCCTTCCCCCCACCATGGTCTCCACACAGTTTTGCAAATCTGAAAAGGGTCCTTGCTTAACTGCTTACAAGGGAACAGCCACGTAACTCTGGTCGTATCGACTAGAGTTGACAAAATGCAGACAAATATTGCCAAGAAGCAAATACGGTGAGATCAGATTTTACACTGTCTTTATCAAACAGGACAGTAATTTTTGATACTTAAAGTCCTGCCCCTCTGCCATCCCCCAGGCACCTTACAAGTAAAGTCTGATTTTTCTAAGACACCACTTACGATCTCCTGGCACCACAGATGCCGTAAGACCTACTCAAACAGATAAGATTGAAAAGAAAAATGAGTTGGGTTTGGTATTAAGACCTACTACGACCACAACCCTTGTCGATGAACAAAGCAGACCAAAAAAGTCAACACGTCACACCGCAGACGTGTGCAAGATGAGAATAAGCGCATAAGCATTTCTGCAGGTCCATGAGCAATGTTTTCTGCAGACCAGTCTAACTCTTCACAGTTTTCCCCACCTTTATTCACAGGGATAGTGAGGCTCAAGGAAGATTTACAGCGGGTGTTCAGACCCACAGATGGGTGTGGTGAAAACACCTGTATTAACAGACTGCTCAAGTGGATACAGTAGAAATATTTCAACACATACTAATTTATTCAAACTTCGTGAAAGTTCTAAGTGATCCAAACCAAGTTACTACTTGGAACCAATAACACTCGTGAAGCTTTTTTATTTTCTAAATGTAACAGTCAGTTTTTGGGTTTTTTTAAACTGCATTACAATAAAAACTAATAAGTGCTTCACACCTGTCACTATCACGATGTCAGCAATGACATTCCACTTTGTTTGGAAATAATTTTTCTGGATAGTGAGTTTAAATAAAGCTCTTTTGACAGTCTCTAACCCCCCCCAAAACCAGTGAGAGACTAGAGCTGACAATCTAAATCGAATAGTTCTAGGAAACAATTTGCATATTATGTATGACTAAGGAGTAGGGACGTGCTTCTATCTTTATGTCTCAAACAAGCTTATAATAAGAATTTATGTTCAAGGACTTCTAAGCGCAAAACATTTTATCTCAGCAAATTAAGTTGCTTATGGAGGCCAAACTCCAGTAGCAAGATTTTTGTTCAATTACTTTTGAACCAAACATACGCTCAATGTTACTGATAGACGTACAAACTGTTTGAGCCTTGAACCTTTTACCTATAAATATGCTACATGAAAATCCCAGTTCTGCCTTTAACTTATTTTTGGGCTGGCAAAACAGAGAGGTTCAGATACGTAAGAATCAAGACAGGAACACAATCAAGCTTGGCATCTCTACAAAGGTCTTCCAAAAGGGAGGTTTTATGGTATTTTAAATAATTTTATTTAACGTGCACTCTGTGCAATTTTATAGTTTATCACACAAATCTATGTTACTGATTAGTTCATTCTTTTTTCAAGAGCTCGTTTGGAAAATGCAAGATTCCTTTAAGCACATGTAACGACAACTACAATATAACAAGAAACAACATCATTTCAGAATGTGTATTATGACATTGCAGGTAATAGCGGGATTTCTCTCAGCATCAGTAAGTCACACTGCAGTTTCACTATGACGGGAGCGTTCGTTTATGAGCCGACTCCACGAGAAACATTTCTCATGACAGAAAGGTTGCATATGTATACTGCTTCCTTGACAGAACAGACACAAACAGAAAGCTACCTGAAAATATGTCCCAAACCATTTCACTAGTTGCATTAGGTGTTACCCAGCATGATGTTAACTACGCATGTCACAAACAAAACGTGTAAATTTGATTTGCCTACGCTCACCACTAAAGTTACTCCTCTCACAACTGACAGAACTGTGTTGGGCATGGCGCACTGGTAAATACCATTTGCCTAGAATTTGCCTGTTCATACTTGAGGTACCAGAGAACTTTATGGCCCAAACGAGCTATTATATTTGGCTCTGCATAACACGCAAGGCTTAGCCTAACGTAACGTAATATTAGATGCTGGCTGCTCAGTTGACTCTAGGTCACACTCAGCAGTGAGAGCGGAAGAATAGAATGCGACCTGAGCTACACAAACGAACGCAAAGATTCTAACAGGCCATTTCGCTCTGTGAGTGAAAATGTTTTTCAATATAGTCGCTAATGATAATTAAATGTTTAAAGTTGATGCACAGGCTTATATGCTTATCTTCACACAGAAGCGAGTGAAACGTTGCACCAAGGGACAGGGTCCTCGAAAAAAATCCAATATGGCCACTGATGTGTAGTTGCCTTTTGACTTAAAACTGCCTTATCTTTTACCACGTCTGTCAGTCACGCCGTGTACACCTGTTATATTCGTACTTGACAAGAAGTTGACACAGTGACAGTCATATGCACGTATCCAACCCCGAAACATTCTTCACGTCAGAGAGATCCATATGCTACCAGACTACCCTGTCAAGGCCAAACCACAGTCATCCACAGCCACCAAGACAGACAGGTAGAGAGGTGTGCCAGCACTATCCACTTACCTTCTTTATTAAGCCTCATAACCTCCCTGCTTTTTCCACCCTCCTTTCCAGTCTCTTCTAGATCTACACCTGCAGAAGAGAAGCAGAGTCAGGAAGCGCCGAGGGCCCAGAGGTGTGCATTTATTGTTTGGCGGGGGGGAGGAGGAGAGGTGAGGAGGTGAGCAGCGTTTCTATGTGCAACAGCAAAAGCACAATGGTGGGAGCATCTGCCAGGGAGCGGAACCGCCGGGCCCCCCGCGGCAGCACCCTCCGCTC
>NW_010236364.1:0-5684 GCF_000690775.1 Eurypyga helias
CCCCCAGCGAGGTGTTGCCCATAGCCTGACTTGTGTCAGCCCTCCTTCCTTGCCTGGGTTAGCTCTTCCAACGGCCTGGTATGTACTGTTTTCATAGAATCACAGCATGGTTTGGGTTGGAAGGGACCTTAAAGACCATCCAGTTCCAACCCCCTGCCATGGGCAGGGACACCTTCCACTAGACCAGGTTGCTCCAAGCCTCATCCAGCCTGGCCTTGGACACTTCCAGGGATGGGGCATCCACAGCTTCTCTGGGCAACCTGTCCCAGTGCCTCCCCACCCTCTCGGGGAAGAACTTCTTCCTGATATCCAATCTAAATCTCCCCACTTTCAATTTAAACCCATTACCCCTTGTCCTGTCACTACAGGCCCTTCTAAAAAGTCCCCCCCAGCTGCCTTGTAGCCCCTTCAGGCACTGGAAGGTGCTATAAGGTCTCCCCGGAGCCTTCTCTTCTCCAGGCTGAAGAAGCCCAACTCTCCCAGCCTGTCCCCATGGCAGAGGGGCTCCAGCCCTCTGAGCATCTCCATGGCCTCCTCTGGACTCGCTCCAACTGGTCAATATCCTTCTGATATTGAGGGTTCCACAACCCTCAGTTAATTAGCTCTTGTTTTGGGATTGTGTACTCTACCCCAGCAGCATTTGCCAGGAGGGAATAGATTTTTATACTGGAAAGCTTATGGAAACATCCAGAAGCTGAGTAAGTTTGATGGAAGAGGAGTGCTTGGCCTAATTCGGTCCAGGATTAATTTTCGTATGTCGTTTGGGTCCCTGCGTTACGGTGCCCATCCTAACGCAAGGATCTGACGTTACAGTCGCCTCAAAAGGATTTCTTTCAGTGATGCTGGAGGAGAGGGAAACCCAGCCTGTCACTGGGCAACTGGAGAACACACCGCCGGAGTTCTCGGGCTTCACAGTTGGGGAGAAGACAAGGGGGGGCTCCTGTGAGTCTTGCTGGCTAAAAAACGTTTGCATTGTAACCTCAGCCTTGGTGTGTCTGTCAGGGAGAGGTCAAAGTACAGGTGCAAATTTTCCTTTGAAAGTTGTAGGCTGAATGTGTACTTAAAAGCCTGATGTTTGTGCTACTTCAGGGTCTGTATAGCCTAATCGTAAACTGCTTTTTCTCTGTTGCTTATTTTAGGAAATGAACTTTAGATAGGAGGCGGCTTCTGTACTTTTTTCTTTTAAGTTTCTTTAAGTAGAAAAGCATGAGGGTGATACTGGGCATCATTGTTGCCTTTTCAGCAGTACAGTCGCGTTTTCTGTATTTTTGTGTCCTCCTGAGAAAAAAAGTTTCTTCTTACTAGAAATTTAGTAAGCTAAATATGTGGACCAATAAGAGTTCCAGGAGGTATTTGTCTCTGTGTAAAGAGATTCTTAAAATGGAAATTTTTATAGTTTTTTAAAAGCTGAACAGTTTTGTAGGAGCCAACGTGTGCAATACGTAATCCAAGTACTATACGAGGGAAATTGCATGTTCTATTAAGATAATTTCATGCTATGTAACTTCTGCCTTGTACAATTTCTTTATAATTTTAATGTTTGGGTGTTTTTTTTAGGAAGAAGATGAAAATTTTTTCCGAGTCTCATAAAACTGTTTTTGTTGTGGATCACTGCCCGTACATGGCAGAGTCCTGCAGGCAACATGTTGAATTCGATATGTTAGTGAAGAACCGGACCCAGGGAATTATACCTCTAGCACCCATATCAAAATCGCTATGGACCTGTTCAGTGGAATCCTCCATGGAGTACTGTAGAATAATGTATGATATTTTTCCATTCAAGAAACTGGTAAGTTCTTTTAGCCATGCTGCATATGATACTTGAGAGTATAAGGGATTTTTGCCCGTTTCAGTGGAGTCTTTTAATATTATTAACAGTTGGTTGGATTAAAAATCATATAATTTACTAATAAAAATTCCTTCCTGCTGCTGATATACCTTATAGCTATTTAAATTGGTTTGAGTGGCATATGAATCCCATTACATATGTGGTTTTGGGACGTTTCATTGGATTCATGTCATTTGGTAACTCTGCAAGAGATGAGGAGAGGTGCTTTAAGGTGACTTACAGATTCGTTATCGTGTTCTCCTGAGCTGTAAGTTTACAGAAGCTTGAGTGAGGTATGGCTTCATACTGGATTTTGTTTCTCAATGTGCTCCTTGAGGCTTTTGGTGCCAACTTGGAAGGAATTCTGGGCTTTAGGAAGAGGTAGGATATCCCTGAATTCTGAGAAAGCAGGAGAGCTTCACGGAATCATAGAATGGTTTGGGTTGGAAAGGACCTTAAAGATGATCTAGTTCCAACCCCCTGCCATGGGCAGGGACACCTTCCACTAGACCAGGTTGCTCCAAGCCTCATCCAGCCTGGCCTTGGCCACTTCCAGGGATGGGACATCCACAGCTTCTCTGGACAACCTGTCCCAGTGCCTCACCACCCTCTGCGGGAAGAACTTCTTCCTGATATCCAATCTAAACCTCCCCACTTTCAATTTAAACCCGTTACCCCTTGTCCTGTCACTACAGGCCCTTGTAAAAAGTCCCCCCCCAGCTTCCTTGTAGCCCCTTCAGGCACTGGAAGGTGCTATAAGGTCTCCCCGGAGCCTTCTCTTCTCCAGGCTGAACAAGTGCAATTCTCTCAACTTCCTGGTACACAGCTCCTTGTTTAGAAAAGTAAATGCCTGGTAGGTTTAATCATAAATTCAGGTAACTAATTGCTGGATTTTTAGATCTTTCCTCATTATTGAGTAAATGGTTGTGCGTTGTCATACAGGCTAATTAGAGTTAAACCATGTAAGTTAAAGGACCTTGTGGTAGCGATGACGGAATACTGCCTGTGTCAGGGAGCAGCTGAGGCAGGGGCCAGGCACTAGGAGACACCACTGGTAGTTCAGTGATTTGCTGCGTGTCAGCTGCACTGCCTTAATGGATTGCCCGTCCTCGTTCTCAGACAAGGAGTGATTAATTTAAACTCCAGAGCATTTAATATGCAGTCAAGTCCCATTATGGGATTATAGGGAGTGTGTGCTTAATGGGTTTGAATCAGTTGGCTGACCTGGAGTTTGTGTGGTATGAGGAACTGAAATTGAGGTGGAAGGGGTGCTTCCTCTTGGCTTTTTTGTCACCTTGAGAAGGTATTTTGCTATGGGATGTTTATTAAATCTTGCAAAACGTTTACTGTTGTGACAGTCTTCAGCGAATGATTTGCAATATGGCAGTAAAATTTAGTTTGTTTTTCTACTGAAAATATTACCTAATTATTAAAATACTTCATAATGTCCTGCAGTGCTGATCTGGTGTAGATTGATTTAGTGGCTTAAAAATACAGAAAGCTACGGTGGAGTTTACCTGTGATGCTCCTAAGGGGGTAACCGGATACCGCAGGAGTGAGTGTGTTTTGTGCCCTTGTCTTATCTTTAGTTTGGCTTCTCACTGCGCATGTCTCCAGAGCATCAGAAGAAAGAGGTCTAATCATGTTTATTTTGGATTTGGGCAAGTAGCTGTGATGGCTGTTACCTTACACGTGCCTTTTTTGGTCCTTCCAGGTGAATTTCATTGTGAGTGATTCTGGGGCTCATGTCTTGAATTCTTGGACTCAAGAAGATCAGAACTTGCAGGAGGTATGCTTTGTAACTGTTCCTTTGTTTTTGTTGGTTAACTGTTGGAATAAGTAGCAGCTTCTTACTCTGTGCAATATGAAATAACTCCGTTAATTAAAAGGTTGCTGGATCTCATCTGAAATTATTGCAAAACAGAATTTTAAGTAGCAGCTTGTGAGGCAGGACTACTCTATAGGCAGCTTGATGTAATTTAAAAGGAGTCCAGTAGCTTTGAGCATAGAGTTATATTTAAAAATAAATGCCATTAAAAATTACTTCTGTATTTCTTTTGTCATTTGATACTTCTGGAATTTTAAATTTGGGGTTTTTTTACATTCACGCAATAGGCAAATCAACTAGGTGGGGAAAAAAAATGGAAGTTTGCTTTTTGCTCGTTTTGTTTCATACTGAATGGGCTCATCCTCTGAAAAATTTACTTTGGGGAGGAACTGTATTTCCAATTTCTGGGAAAATAAAAGCAGATGGCAACTGATAATGTTAGAATTTCTTTCGGGTACTGGATATAACTTTTTGTTATTGCTAGGTATTTTTCTCTAATAAATGAGAATGCTGTATTCTCAAGGCTCAGTAACAATAAATGAATGGCAAAGTATGATCTGGGGCCAAATGTTTTCTGGGAGGCTGGGAACATATAATGGTCTGTAGTTGCTCTGTTTAGTATTCTCCCTACAATATTAATTTCCATGTAAAATAAGTTTCAATGATGACTTTTAACTTACCATTTTAGCAGATGGCTGGAAAGCAACTTCCCATGACTTCTTTTTGTTTTTAACTAGTTGATGGCAGCATTAGCAGCTGTTGGGCCACCCAATCCTCGGGCAGATCCGGAGTGCTGCAGCATCCTTCATGGTCTGGTGGCAGCCGTTGAAGCGCTCTGCAAAATAACGGAATACCAGCATGAGGCTCGAACCATGCTCATGGAGAATGCAGAACGCGTTGGAAACAGAGGAAGAATAATCTGTATTACTAATGCCAAAAGGTATGTACAATAATGTGCTTATACCATTACAAAATAAGCTTTCATATGTTTTTGAAAGCCTTTCATGGTCATGAATTAGTGCCTGAAGTAGGTAGCTTTTTTTGTGCATTTCGTTAGATTATTTCTTGCCTTACTGTTTTGTTTATGGAGGTCTGTTACAGTAACAAACCAAAACACTTCCCACTTGAAAGAGGAGAGCAGGGAGTGGCATGCTGCTTTCCAAAGGAAGATTGATTACTCTGAATTAAAAAAAAATACAACATTTCTTTCTAGTGACAGCCACGTTCGGATGCTCGAGGATTGTGTTCAGGAAACCATTCATGAGCATAACAAGCTTGCGGCGAATTCGGATCAGTGAGTATGCCTTTCCCTAAACGTAGTTGGTGGATTCTGCGTGGGCCTGTTATTTCCTGTGGGAATGACGGGGCTGTTTTTGTCACCTGAAACTGCAATGAACTGTTTGAATGCCTGTGTGAAACAGAAGGTGCTAAATCATGATATTGGTGACTTAGAGCTGGTGTCTAATCGTTAGCTTTTCAGTATCATCCTTTAGCCTCATGGGACAGTATTTCTTCAGGTTGTCTTGCTCCAAAATGAGACACGTAACTGTGCCCTTTGTGCTGTATGTCTGTAATCAGTAATGCATCTGATGTGTTTTTGTCTGGATAACACTGCATTAATTTTACATTCATCTTTGACTAAAACAGCTCACTTCTTTGAAGCTAGTCTTTAATTTCTATATTGCTGTGTTGCCTGACACTTCCCTCGAGATAAAGGAATCTCTTGAAACACAAGGTGCATCTCCTCTGACAATCTATTTTTCCACCGTATGTGTTGTCTGATTAAACAGTGAACTGTTTGGCCCAGGGACTGTGTTTTGCCGTGTATAGTAGGTTGAGATCCCATTCTTGGGTGCTCCTTAGGCACTTAAGTAGCAGAAGCAGGAGTCTCCTATACTTGCCTACTGCAATTGCAGTGTCATAAAGGATACTGCCCTTGGGAATCAGGTTCTGAGTCCACTGTAATGTCAGAGGAGCAATCTTATTCCCATAGGTAGAGCGCATAGAATCATGTAACGGTTTGGGTTG
>NW_010236365.1:0-55106 GCF_000690775.1 Eurypyga helias
ACCATTCTGTGATTCTGTGATAGATAGACGGATAGATGGATAGACAGATAGATAGGAAAAGGGGGTGAGAGGGTGGTTATATTCTAAAGCTATGAGAAATGCTTAGTTCCTCCTTGACAAAAAATAGTAAAGAATATAATCAATAAAATGAAAAGCAGAATGTTTGAGCTGCTGTTGTTTTTAAAGAATCACAGGACTTTTAATAGCCTATTTAGTAACACTTAAGCAGATTTTCATTGATGAAAATGCCAATGTATCTGTTAAGATGAAAACAGACTACAGTCATGCCCACAAAGAAAACTGAAAAAATAAATGCACTCATTACACACTACTTATGTTAAAAAGTTGTTTTATAAACTGCAAGTATTCTTTGCCAAGTGCTATAGTACTAGTGTTGGTCTGTCTGCCAGTACATGTATCTGAAGTTTTCTGCAAATCTTAGAATTTCCCATGTGACATCTCAGTTTGATTCTGTGAAAAGCAAGAAGGTGTGAAGTAAAAGTTGTAGAATCTGTGTAGTTTTATCTTACTAAATTAGAATCACAGAATCATGTAATGGTTTGGGTTGGAAGGTACCTTAAAGATCATCTAGTTCCAACCCCCCTGCCATGGGTAGGGACACCCTCCAGCAGACCAGGTTGCTCAAAGCCTCATCCAGCCTGGCCCTGAAGACAGCCACAAAATATATGCAGTGATTCATTATGTATATGATAGAAGCAAGAAGGAGAAGTTACCTAAGAATGAACTAAAATTTTAGTCTTATCAAGACAACTGGTCTCATAATTTGCAATTCAGCCTATGTTTCATGTTATTTTCTTTTATATTTATGGAATGTATCTTCAAATAGTCCTAAGACATTCTCATTCAACATATAAAAAATAAACATTTTTGTCATACAGCTTACTGTAAATTGATGTGTAACTTCCAGATAGTAGAAGAATTTCATTTATCAACAAATAGGGGGGGGAAAAAAAAAAAAAAGAGTTAAGATGTAAAAAGAAATTTCTTTCCATATATTATCTCCTCTCTCAGTCTTCTTTATGGTGTCTTGTCTCACTTCAGTGTGTATACGTTTTTCTTTTGTAGAATGACAGCAAAAATAACTAAGTTATTTAGACAGTCCTACCAATGCTAACTGTCTTCTCATCTGAGAAAAAACAGTTTCATTAACACAGTTATCTTACAGTTTTGTATGAGTCCTCTTAAAACAAATGCAGGATGCTTTAATCACATTTAGTCACATCATTCATTTTCTATTTAAAAACGGTGTCTCATGTACATATTTGTACATTTTTTTTTCTTTATTGTAATGAATTTTTTTCGGGTCTAGTTACTGGTGCTACCTTGGAGAATTTGGGGCAGGTAGGTATCCTATTGGTTTCCTTCTCCCAAGAAGGGCCAGAGAAGAAAGGCCTTACGAAGATCATAAGGGTACACTTCACTTAATAATTTTAAGTTATGTGAGATACAGAAATATTAATAGTCTTAAAACACCAAGAACTTTGTTAAAGGTTCTATTTTAGTGATAGTAGCTGTAGCTAACGGCTTTTGCATACAACTAAGGAAGGAGTTCTTGGCAAAGACAGCCTATTTTATTAGACCAGCTATTTTGCTCACCTTATAAAAAAAACCCTGACCTGTCCTTACAAAACTTTTTTTTTCCCCTAGTAATTTTATGCAGATGTTTTTATTATCCTCTAACAGCTTGCAGTATAGAACTTCAGGATCACACTTCAAATCATACTGACTTTCGGCCCCTAAGTTTCTTTAAATGGAAGATGAACATGAGAGGACATGGTACAAGTTGCTTCCTTACTGGGAGGTGCTGAGGTCATTAATTTCTGCAGTGCTTTATCAATTCCAGTGCTACTCTCCTTCCTTGGGGTCACCCTACACTTCAGAGGAGTCTATCAGTCTATCTTAATTTCATCCATCAGTTCTTAAAATATTTAGCATCCCCCAACCAGATTTTTAGTAGGACTTGCAACTAGACAAAGCCATGTGTCTTCTATTCTCCTGCCTTATTTTTCAGAGTGCTAAACCAGTACATTTTAGGTGTCTCGTGCTGGCACAGCTCTCTTCCCATTTGGTGTGTCTGCTGCTCCTTAAATTTACACTTAACAGTGAGACAATGTTAGTGCATTAAGATTTCCAGCAGTAAACACAGCAATCCAAATCCCCAAAACTCACCATCCTTCGTCATTATCTACTTCAGGGTCAGAAAACTCATTTTCAGGAGTTTCTTCAATTGCCTGGGTTAACTTTGATTTGAATTGGTCCAACAGTGCCAATGTCTGCAATTAAATAGATGGTTTTAGAGAAGTTATATGTATTTATAGACAACAGCAGGTAAACTGAACATCCTTAAGCTATTATTATTTTGAGAATTAGTAACAGCACAATGAGACGGAAGAGAGATCTTTTGTATGAATCTGAAAGAAACACTGTAGAGAGGCAAGGGAGAGAGCGAGAGGTGGTCGGGGACAGGGGTGTGAGGGGCGAGAGAGTGAGAATGCTTTGAGAGAGCCCATCGAGAGAACAAGCGAGCGTGAGCGAGCAGTGTTGAGGCAGCCAGAGCAAGCAGGGAGGTCGCCCCGCAGGTGTGAGACAGCACTTGTCTGGCCGTCTGGCGAGATTAAAATACGTATTTAAGGAACAAAAACTTGTGGCTATTAACAAAACAAAACAGCTGATTAAACAACACTACTGTCACCAAATTTGACTGTTTGAACCTGCTATTTTCTTCTTATAAAGCAATCCATTGTATAAATTGCACAACAATCAAGCTTTGAAGACCCAGTTTGATTGATATTTTAAATTACGTACTGACATTGAAAAACAATTCAAAGCTTTTGACTGAAATACGATGAACCACCTGAACCAATTCTAAATATACAGGGTCTTATGTTGCATACATTAAGGCCATACTGATTTGTTTTCATATTTATTCACCAGCTGAGACTGCCTGGTCTTTCAGCTGCAAGGAAGTCACCAAACCTCTAGTGACACCTGGAGATCCTACCGCAGGTCTTGTTTCCGATCACCTGAAATGAGATTTTGACTATAAAAGAATTGTGTTCCTGAGCCTTGTGATGGGAGAGGGGACTCTTCAAAAAAAGGGCACACCATAAGAATAATTTGCACAGCGCACAGCTTATTTCTTGCTGATACTTGAGACATTCCTGGAAAGGAAAGCATCAGGGAATAAGTGCTTGACAGAATTTATGCGGCAGGCTACATTTGATCTGTAGGTGACAGGTTGGCCACCTATGTTGTAAAACACCTCTGTATGGCTGTTTAGTTTTGTTTGGTCAAGTTTTTCAAATTTAAAAGAATAAAAACTAAACAAGAATAGAAAACAGAAATAGGAAATACCAGAAGTGTTCACTGGAATCAAATTTCCTTCTGGGAGCAATCTTAACTTCAGGAGTTTCCTGGCTTTTGAATTCTTCCAAAAACATATTTTAGTACTGCCAAAGGCAGGTTTTGGAGGTGGTTTTCTTTTGCATTTGTTTTCTTTATTTTCTGTTTAATCTTCTGTTTAAGATGGGAGAGAGGAAAATTTCAAAGATATTTGAGCCTGCAAATCATTCAAGTCCTATAGCCTTCCATGCTTTTTGCAAACAAACCCCATTCTTGCAACATCTGAGACAGCAAACCTCTGCCTAGGCCATCTGATAAGAAACAACTAACTCTTTTTACATGAAATTGTGAACAACCAAAGCCACATTCCTGGTGTCTTGTCTAATTTTCTCTGGTGCCAGCATTCCTGTGAGCAGACCTGGTGATAGAAATAATTTTGAAATCCCTCAGTAGGTTTTTTGCAGTAAGTGATCAGATGCCATGCTCTGGATCAAGTAACTATAAGTTGACCCTTGCAGAATTAGAAGGTTAGGACTTCCAATACGTAGTATTGTGGGGAGACACATACTTCTCCCTTCTTCTTTAACTCCTGTACAGAGGATGGACAATGGTATTGTGCTGTAGGACCAGGCAGGAGGCATGCAAGGCTAGAAAAGGCTCTCCACAAGTGAAATGGATTAGAAAGAAGTTGATTAATTGTTGTTGAATAGTTCCCAGCAGGGTCACATAAATAAAAATTAAGATCTACTAAAATATACATCCCTATCATCTCATCTTCTTTTCCTACAATGTGCAGGACAGGGCTGATATAAATTCATTAGAAGTGGTTTTAATTCCCTTGATTCATACTGCCAACAGAGCTTTAGTATTCTTTGATTCAAAGTTAATGGGCTTTTGAATGTACAAAGTTTCCATAAACTTCTTAGTTTAGAGCTAAATCAGCTTGCCGCATGTATAAAGGTTTGCCAACTGCTGCTTTGAACTTACTAAGCCTCAAGTTTCCAATCTCTTCTAGCTTCAACAGCTGACTATGAACATCTTCATAGCTGAATTGACATGCACTTATAAACCAATGTTTGATGTACTGCACAGATTTCAAGTTAATGGTATTTTCCACTTCACAGGCAGCTTAATATATTTAACAGTTTCAAACTTTATTATTTTAGAAAAAACCCAAATATTTATGTCAAGCTTACTTTGCTCATATTTGCATACTTAAGTCTCCATACATCCTAACTCATATTGAAAAATAATTTTCATTATATTCAAAAAGGGTTTTCCTTTTACAGTTCAGTTAAAATAGATTTCTGTTCATTTCACAACACCAAAAGGTATGGATGAATTTAATCTCTTTAGGACATAATTTAAAATGTTAAAAACCCCAGCTTGGACAGATGCCAAGTGTGCAAACTTCTGCCCCAGTGTTATCTTATGGCAAGCTGCAGAGCCAAGGAAAGCATGGTATAGAAATGCAAACTCTTGTAAATGTAATCAAGGATACCTCTGCTTGTGCAGTTACTAAGCTGTCAGCACTTTCAAATACACACTGAAACTTCACTTCTTCCGGGGCAATCAAAATAGGGGAGCAAAGAGTACTTATTTATTTTTACAAATACTAAGATTCTTTTAATGGAAAATGAAACCTAATGAATTTTAAAACTCTAGTTTTACACAAATGAAAAGAGAAAAAAATTCAGAACATTTTCCGGAATTCTTTTCCCCCAGGTTGTCAACTATTACCTGATCTTCACGAGAAACCCCTTTCTTTGGCTGCTGTTTCCTCTTGTCTTCATATTTTCTCTTCTCCTGAAGGTATTCTTCAACAACACTGTTTGGAGCAGGTTCCTCCTCTGAATAAGGAAATGTATTTGGTTAAATAAATTAAATTTGATTTTATGATTTAGTATAATCTTGGAGATCATTTGTGACTTCTGAAATGCCATGCAAAATACTTCCACAAAATGTTTCAGTTGTATTGCTATCTCAGCAAGTAGAAAGATTTGCTACTTGCTGAAATGAAAAACACAACACTCTTATTTCAGCAGACAGCAAGTCCAAAAATCTTTCTTTCAATTTTATTTTACTATGAAGCCAGGGAGAGGAGGGTAACGGAAATAAAAACTCTGAAGTTAAGATGAGAATTGAAAACTGTTGAAACTGCTTTAACAAGCTTACCATCTTTTCTGAAGATCTTCCTTGGAGAGGTGAACTGTTATGCTGTATTGATATTCTTTGACTATTTGTTACAGAAGTAGCCAGTATAGACAAGTATCACCTATAGAAAAATCCAGTTTTGCTATTTTGTAGGTGGAAGTAGCCACAAATCAAATCCTTGATCTTGCAATAGGGGAAAATACCAGTAACCTTTTTACTTTAAACAGAGTCCATCTTGTCAATCAGAAAAAAACCCTCTAGTAACAAGTTAGTATCTGCACTAGTCAACAGCTACTCTCCTTTGTCTTTCTTTCAGTTTCTTCTCTGTTGAATATCCACTGCCATAACAAATTAGTAATTTAATAGGACAAAAACTCAATTTGAAACCTGATCCTTTCACTTTGTCTTTGACATTTTGCATATTGGCTAAGTATACTGCAAATTTATTTACACAAATTTACAGGCTCTTTATTCCTGATAAGGAACAGAAGAATAAAACCTCCAGGTGTCCACTGCAAATGACGAACAGATAATATTGATGGATGTAATTTTCTGAACAAATTTCATTATATACAACCTGATGAACTGTAAATACAAACTAAACCTGTATCCTTTTTTTTAAATAACTGCTGACAGCTATACAGAGAAAATTTCTTATTTCAAACTACATTTTCCTCTCAGCTTGTTTTCTACAAAGTTTACGCATAGAGCATTTCATTATAAGAGGAAATAAATGTGTAATGGTATCTCCATCTATAAGATATTTGTGTATATATAAAGTCTGTTACTTCCTTTTTATCCTAATTTGTATGTTGCATGTATGTATTTAAAGAATATCCGGGAAAACAATCAAACATGCACAACACCATTCAGAATTGTTTTTTCCTGTTTTCCAGCTGATATGTTAGATATAATGAAGAATAGAAAATCACAGGTGCCAGCAAGATAAAGAAAGAAAAAGCCATCTTTAAGAACGACCAAAAAGATAAATGCATATACACAGGCATTGAAAGATGATTAAACAGCTGAATGACTGAAATAAAATCTGCCATAAAATCTCATGCAGCATAGTATCAGATGAACTGAAGAGAATAACAAAGTACAGTATAAAACTACAAACCATAATGGATCAGGTCCATTTTTACCCCTATTATCTCAGACTCTTCCAATTTAAAAAAAAATCCATAATTCAAGACCAACCACTTGAAGACATATTGCCTTGTTTTACTAATATTTAGCCTCCAGAGAAAAAACTTGAATTACAAAAACAACTGCTTTCTTATAGAAAACAACCTTTTAGGTGATATTTATCTAAAGGGGTGCTTTGAAATGAATCTCATTTACCTGGTGATAAGTATAATTGCTCATCTCTGACAAGCCAAAGACCTGAGCGTTCTTGAAAACTTATGAAAATGCCAGCCTCAAGCTGGCCATAAATATTTAAACCTGTGATCCAAACTTCGATATAGATACGATGAATTTAAAGAGGATGTGATCTGTAGTCATACATCTCTTTTGACTAAAATTTTAGTTTAATCTAGTGCAGCTCAAATGTAATTCTCATACAAATAGGTTAAATTCCCCTGCAATTGTGTGTTGGTGTATTTTTATCACACTCATACAGTTGTCACTTGCTGTTAACACAAATTTAAATTTCAGTTTAAGCCTTCTCTTAAGATTATTGTTTTCTTGGGTCTTTGCCTGCCAGAGTTTTTCTAATCCTCAGCTTTATTCTCTCTGCCTCCTAGGAAAGCCTTTTCATAAGTCAGACAAAAGATAATCAGATCCACCTGAACTAACTTCAGAGCGAGTCAACCAGAACAGTTATGGACTTGTATGCATCATATTTCTGCACCTTTCATTAAAATGACTTAAGGACATGCTTGTGTTTCTCCATGAGGTCTTACAGCCTATTACTCCACATTAAAAGCGAGTAATACAACAGGAAGGATTTTCAAGAACCCCTAAGTCAATGGGTTTCTAAGACATTTTATAACTTTAAAACCCCAATCAATCATTTCAAAACCACAAATAGTGTCTGTTTTTAAACAGAAATAAAATACTCAGTTTTGGTAAGTAGCAATTATTGATAAAATTATTTCAGGTTTGCATGGAGAAACTCAGGTAATTAGAAAGCAAAAGAAAACATCTGGAAAGGAGAGTTGTTGGTAGGAAGAACACTTTTAAAATGTAAAAATAGATTGCTGGC
This sequence comes from Eurypyga helias, assembly GCF_000690775.1. Lineage (NCBI taxonomy): Eukaryota > Metazoa > Chordata > Aves > Eurypygiformes > Eurypygidae > Eurypyga > Eurypyga helias. The sequence goes on from NW_010236365.1 coordinate 7,727, forward strand.
TACTACTTCATATCTCCCAGTCAGCATCCCAGAGCCTCTCCAAATCTTTTACAATAAAGTTGGAAAAAAGAGGAATCTAAACACTGTGTGATGGACTTGCCCTCCAAGTTTGACAAACTTAGGTCCAGCTTGACGATCCAGCAGAATTATAATGCTCATTACATCAGTATTAAAACATTTAAGCTCCAAACTCCATAATGTATTCAGACAAAAATGAATGAAACATGATATGGATACACAGCAGTGAAATAACAGATAAATGCCTTAAATAAGTATTGCAGGATGCAGAAGATGCTAGTTTTAAGTTACAGGTATCTAGCACTTTTGTGCCCTAGAAGCATCTCACCACAAAGTGTAACTAGCATCAGGCAAAGGAGGATTTTTTTTTTTTCCTTCGTTTGAACTAGTTGCTTTGTACATTCTGCCAGTTAGGAAGGAAAAAAGAAAGGGACAACCTTCCCTATCTTCATCCTACTTTTAACAGAATTTCTAAGTACATTGATATCTCAGCTAGCCTGAGTTACCGGCAAAGATCCTTCAACTTAACCGTGACAAAAACTTTAGCATTAAAGTAATTTATTTTCTTTCAGATAGATTCTTCTATCCTGAAATATTCCTTTAAGGAGTAACAGATGCCAACCTGATGGTGTAATCTAACCTAAAACCTTGTTTCTGGGACTTGGTTTCCAATGATAGCCTGAAACTAAGGAGGAGATTCAGAAGTCTTTAAACCAGAAAGGAAGAGATTGATTTTAAAAAAATACAGAAGGGTTTATTTTGCTCATACTTAAATTAGGAACAGTTCAAATGATGTCAGTTTTTAACTACAAAATTGCAGAACAGAGACATGAGAACTTGATCCAAAGGTGTTGAACTGAGATGAATGGCAGTCTGGATGGTTTTGGATCAATCCCTAAACAGAAAGTGGAGCAGTAAAGAAAGCTTGATAAATTACTTTTAAGCTTAATTCCTAAAGCACCTGGTAAATTTAATAGCATAATAAACACTCAACAAAAATAGCAACAGGCATACTCTATTTCAGAAACTGCAACTGACTTTTACCTTCCACTCTATGAAAACCAAGAAGTTGAGCTCTAGGCTGGCTGACTGTGGTGGATCAGAAAAGTAGAATCTCCGCTTATGCTGACATCCATATTGGCCTTAATGACTGGGCTTCCTTTCTAGCATTGCAGGTGGGGAAACTCTGGCTCAGCATGTACACCAACTGGGGCACGGAGGAGGTACAATTTGACACAAACGTATGCATACAATTTTCCACAGCACCAACTATGTTATTTTATCATTTTGTTATTTAAATCAGCCTTGACAAAGACTTGTAATAATGGCTGTCCTTGTAATAAAGGAGGTAGAATCTGTATAAAATCTAGAGATTCTCTTCCCTTTTTAAGAAAGAGATCATGAAGCTGTGCATAAAACATTTGTTGGAAAAAGCAGCAGTTTGGTTCGCTGATAGTATTACCAGAAACACACTGATCTTCAGAAGCATAGAAACAACACATATTGTGACAGAGAAAAATACATGCTGTTTCTGAAGGTTTAACATCACCAGGAAAAAGAAAAGGTCTACGGTGTGGACATGGATCAGTGAAAGAACTTTGGTTTATGTTCTTTCTTTGAAGAGGTACAGCTAGCATGAAGATTTTTACACTAAGTATCTTACATTACAAAAGTTTCCTGATACGCTGAACTTCACAAAAGTAATCCCATTAACTCTTGTAATGCACTTTGCATACATAATCATGAATTCATGCAGAACTGCGGTAAGATAACAAGGAAAGTGCACAAAGAAATCTGTACTAAAAGGCACCCCAGTCTATTTAGCAAGGTCTGTATATGCTTTAGATGAGGTGGACCCATTAACTTTTGTCAGTATCTTAAATGCATTCTTTAACAACTCAGATAACGCATTTCACATGAGAAAAGTCCTACTGAGCAGAAATTTCAAGAAAAGCATGGTACAGCTAGACTAAATACCAAAGGGAAAAACAAAAAGCTGAAAAACCCTGGGCAACTCCTTCTTTGAAATGAAAGTAGTTATGACTGAATGTTTTTATACATTAAAATAAGAGGCCTAAAACACATTCCTGTTCTTGTGCAGTACATTCCGCTTTCAGCTATTCATCAATATTCAGTTTACATTGCATTCTTCTGGAATTATAGAGATAAGCAGTACTGATTTAAAAAAGCTTAATGAGATTCAAATCTTGAAAAGAAAAACTATTTTTGTTCCACAACAAACAAAGCCCTTCCAAATTACAAAAGAAATTCTGATATACCTTAACATTTCATGAATTAAAATTGAAATCCTGTCAGAAGTGACAGATGGATAACATAAAGCCACTTTCTATAATTAAGATCTAAGATAGATAACACACTTCTTCCAGAATCTGGGAAAAAAATTCTTTCTGCTTTGAATACTATGCCTATGAAAATAAAAACATTAATTTACTGTAAAGTAGTATGAAAATGCATATACAAGAAAATACAATGTGAAATAGTGTTATGCTTGAAAGAATTTATAACATACTCTTCAGTACATTTCTGTTTCTACTTGCGGTTTTCTCTGCACCTTTAACTACTATTCAGCTACTGTTACTATAGCTCTGTCCTGCCCAAGTTCCTAAAGCGCCACTTTTTGCTTACAAGTTAGGTAAGAGTCAGGAAATATTTACTAACCACATATAACTGAATAGATTTGCTTACAGAATGAGCTTCCAAGGTTGGACTGATTACTTGATTTTCAGCTGCCTACGGTGAAGAACGCAACAGTTCTAGAACAAACTCACTAGTTAGTTTAGCCAACTCAAATAATAAAATCTTAGAATTAATTCCTCGAGCTTCAAAACATTTCTTTGAAAGAGCAAAGGCCACTGATTTGTAAAACAGCGTAAACTTTAATATGCAACAGTGCAAGTTTCTAGTGAATCTTTCCTGAACTTTTTAGGGACGCACTCCCAGTCCAAAACGTGGTCAATTGTCTAATGCCAGTTTCTTTTTAGCACATATTTAAGATTACTACTAAAATCAAACCTAGCTTATAGTGAGGTTTTTGTCTTTTCTTTTGCAGCCAGAGACAAGAAAAAAAACATTCACTTTAGCAGGGAACAGACTGAATATGGATGCTGGGTATTATTTTATGAGATTAAATGACACAAATAATGTAAATAGTGGAAGAAAACATCAAGGTTTTCAAAAGTGACACATTCAAGATGCATACTTTGATGAAATGCAGCTATACTGTATACGCTGCAAAATCTTCATACTTAGTGTATTTATGCTACATAATTCCCAAACCACCAACATTTTGATTTTGTTGTTCTCATGATATTCTCAAGGGTGCATAATTCTGTTAAAAGTCTCAAACTTCAAGAAAGCATCTTACCATGTAAGGCAGGGCTTAAATCTCACCTAAACTTAAAAATAAATAATAAATTACCCAAACTTAATAATAAAACATCAATAAAGCATAAACTTAAATTGGCATCCTTGGTAGATTTTCAGTGTTTTCTAAACATTTCAATCATTCTGTGATTTGATTCCCATACTACAATTAAAAACAAAGCAGAAAATATTTCTTACACATGAATGTTGATTTATACATTAGCTGAGAGGTTTTTCTGCTCAGACAGTATTTTGTATCTTTTCTGTTTTCTCATGTGCAACTATTAAATTTCATCATCCACATATTATCAGAAAATTTACAAAAATGTTTTAACAAGAAAAACAAAAATACTACTTCTTAAATACCGCTACTTTTAAAAACCAACATATGGTTAATGAACTGGGCAGATGGTATTTGTCTAAAGCAAATTTAACTGAAGTGTATTCACAGGTTTACACTAAAGAACACTGAAAAATGTATCTTTTTCAAATATTTGATTAAGTACTTCAAAATGCTGAGGTAATTCAGCACTCAAATTATAGTGTTTGATGTAATTTCTGGCATGACCACAGCAAATGTCACATAAAAGAAAAACATCTTATTTAAAGTAAGGTCTTGACAGCAGTCTGGCATAGTCAACAATCTTATTCACAAATTGGAAGGCTGGTTATAATCAAACATGTATGGAGGGAATTAGGTTTTTTTTTTCTCTGTCCTCTTGAAACAATGTAAACACTTACATTTTCACCTCCCAATCTTCCTTAATTACTCTAATATTTGAATACAGAAAAAAAATTAGGTAGGTGGAATATGTAACATGAACAATTTGAAGTAGTGATACTAAGTGTGATACCAATGCTAATAAAGATCTGCCAGTGGGTATAAAATAGATGTGTCATGCTGCCACCCATTCATTAGCGTCCTCTCAGAATTAGCCCTGATCCTGCAAAAAGTCCAGTATGACCTAATCTTTAATCTCACAGTTCTGTGGTCTTCAGTGAATTTCTCCTGCTCTGGCTGCAAGTCTTGGCTGAGACACACTGTTTATTAATCAAGCACAGAATCATATTAATGCAGTTACATAGCCTCTAAACTAGCATTTTTTCGTAACGCAGCCAGCTCGGCACATAGGCAGACACTGTGCAAGTGTCTGCACCATCTGCATAGACGTACCTGATACAGCATGACACAACTCAATCTCCATCCCACATTCCCCAAAAGCATAGGCAGAGAGCAATGGAAAAACCTCCTGCTACATGCACATTCATTTCATGATAGTCATCTGTTTTAAATATATGCAATTTCTTATAGGTATAGAAATGTAGAATAGGTAAATAGTTTCACATTTAGCATACTGTCTGGCATGTTGACAGCCCTATTGCACTGATGAAAATTCAGGGCAATAAACAAAAAATTATAAGTGAACTAAGTGAGATATAATAAATGCTTTTAACTTGGGGGCAAAATAATTTGCTGAGGTACAACACTGGTTTACTGCTGCTAGATTTCATATTCAAACTGAAGTGTTTCTAATGTCTCTTCTGTTACTCTTCAGTTGTAAATGACTGTTTAAGAGTAAAGGTATCCTTCATTCACAGAATCATAGAATCACAGAATGGTTTGGGCTGGAAGGGACCTTAAAGACCATCTAGTTCCAACCCCCCTGCCATGGGCAGGGACACCTTCCACTAGACCAGGTTGCTCAAAGCCTCATCCAGCCTGGCCTTGAACACTTCCAGGGATGGGGCATCCACAGCTTCTCTGGGCAACCTGTTCCAGTGCCTCACCATCCTCTCCAGGAAGAATTTCTTCCTGATATCTAATCTAATTTCAGTTTAAACCCATTACCCCTTGTCCTATCACTATAGGTCCTATAAGTCCCCCACCAGCTTTCTTGTAGGCTCCCTTCCTTTCACTTACCACTGTTAAATATTTAAGATTCCACCTTTCCATCCCATTCCCTACCTAAATTACATGTATCTTCAAGTATCTCCCAATAAATTAGTTCACCTAGTCTTCTGCCAGTTCTGAGTAGTTTCTGGCCATTTGTATCCAATTGATCAGTATCTTTTTTGGTGGTACAATACTTGAAACCCAGTGCAGTAATACAACTGTTGCTTTTATAGTTCATGACTTGGTAGCAATGACCCCACAATCAGTAACACATCACAACATAAATTCAGGGTCAGTTTGTTTTCTAGTACAAACTTGAAATATCTTTCACAATTATGGCACTCCCAATTTATTTTATGACTGTGTGTGTGAAATTATTTTTCCTTAATACTATGGAAATAAACTTTTAACATTCCAACATGACTCTCAATTTATTTTCAGTGACATTTTCCACACCTGTTCTTCCCTCCCTCAGTCTAGTACTTCCTGTACTAGAATATACTATTTAGTGACATTTACTTTTGTTCCTTGATGTTTAAAAAAAATCGTAACTTTCTAATGTTTTTCCAGCAGTCATAAGATTCAGTGTAAATACTCAATCCTGTTTCAGTTTTGATAAGAGCAACCGTACAGTACAATATAGTCAGGTAATGTTACATAGATCAAAGTGGATTTTAAGATACAACTCCATGCTAATTTTATAAAAACAAATATTTACAACTCTAAGTGCTTTCACGACGATTATTAAGAAAGTTTAGAGATTGTTGCTCAATGAAATTTTGCTTCTTAAATGATTATTCCAACATCACTAAAAGAAAGCAGTATTATTAGGTTAGCAGTCACAAGCAGCTACTTAATATTTTTAACATGTATTTCAAATTTTCTATCTTCTTGAAAGCTGATGCTTCAGAATGGAAATGTTCCAACTGACTTTAGAGGAAAAAAATACCCCTACCTGACTAGACTTGAAAAGGGAAACTTCAGAAAACTGCTTTTAGCTCCATACAAAACATGATGAAAATAATAGCTTTGTCATAAGTGCAAACACTCAAGCATTTTAAAAATCTAGGCAGTTAGCTCTGAATCACTTTTGTATCTTGGGGTCACCTCTAGTTACAAGGCTGCAACTCACGAACAACACAAAAGCTTTTTACTTTAACACTAACCAACAATACTAGAAAACAGGAGCAGAAGTGTCATGCTGAGGCCCTGATATGCTCACTATATATTTTGGGGGCTGCTTTATTTTAGACTACCTGTTGTGCTCATCAGGTGTGCTCCTGGAATGCATCTTCCAGCATGGCTTCATCCAAAGGTGCACATCTGGTCTGTGGTAAAATGCTAATATAGATGCAACCTTTTACTTAAAATTCCTATTAAAATTTCAACTTTCCCCAGGTATTCTTGAAGTCTGCAAGTCACCTTTTACCAGAAACACACGCATCACACAACTGTTCTTGTTCTTTCCATACAGATAAGAAGTTTTGTATGATTCAAATGACAAGAGATTGATAGGTTTGTGAAGGGCATCTGGAGAATGATTTCTAAAATGCAGTAGGTAGAACCCAGAATTGAAAACTGGCCATTTTAAACTTCATACTAACAAGCTTTATAACTCATAGTAACTAATCAGAAAGACAGCATTATAGGAAAAGATATTTAGCAAGTGCCAGTTGATGCTGCCAGCATTTTGATATTTTCTGACATGAGCTGAAGTCTAGACAAAGGCAGCCAACAGGAAAGTTTTAGATAGTTTCATCACCTAATCATTTTTGTATTAAAAATAATTTAACCATATTATTTAATCATCAAGTGTTTGTGTTTAAGAATGTTAGGTGCAAGAAAAGCAAAACACTTTCATTTTCCTTGAAAAACCAAAAATGTATTTCTATAATCTTATTTTTTCCTGTATGTCACACATGTGGGCTCAGCATCTCTAGGCACAGAACATGCTATTGTGATTCTTGATTCCATAAAGACAGAAGGTTTCCTTACCAAACAGATTTAGTCAGTAAGTTTATTTACTAAATAAATCTACTTCCTTACTAAATAATCTACTTGCTAATCCCAGTGAATGAAACTTCAACTGACATACACAGTGTGACCTGTAAAATGGGCAAACTTTACTTAATGCTACATTGAAATCTCTCCTTTATTTAAAAGCTCAATCCTCCTTTTTATACTGAATTTTGGCAATACTGACAAGTGAGCTGTTGTCTTGATAGATTAGCAAAGACAATCTGAATCCTGAACTTTTAAGGATTGGTTGTAAATATTTTCTAAAGCTTGAATCTCTACCTTGTTCTATTTTGATTGCTACTGGTTCTCAAAAAGCATCCAAACTGAGAGCTGGAAAAGGATTTAGGGGTAGAAACTGCTGGCTTTTAACTTCTATGAACTGACTCAATTTACCAACCCAGCACAAAAATATCCTACCAAAGAAAAAAAGAAACAATTTTCTTCCAATTTAAACTGAATCAGATCAGTAAAGGCTGCAACATGGAGGAAGGGAAGAGATTGAGCGACTCAGCTCTTCACTTTAACAACTGCATGTGAAAATGCAACCTGAGCATATAAGTCTTCATCTTAGTTTATTTTTTTCTTTCATCTTCCCCATCCCATATATTTTTTTAGTCTGCAAATTTAATAAAGGTAATCTACAGTTTTCTCCAGATCACCAATGAACAGATTCCCAGGAAACCTGCTTTCCAGTTGAATACAAGCAATTCTCTTAAATCATACTGTAGCCAACTCCCTCATATGCTTCAGTGAATGCCATCAGGATCAAATGATTTTAATGCACCTAATATACATAATAGTTTTAGTTTGCTTGTTCTGTACCTGAATGCTTCCTTCTATATCACTGATCATATCTAACTGTATGATGAAAGTTGACCGCTATGTTGAAGACAAGAGTGAAAACAAGCATTCAACTTTATTTCCTCTTTGTTTGGCCAAAGACAACCAACTCTCTAGCTCATTTGTCTCCCATTACTGTATTTCCATTAATCATTTTGCCCTTCACCACTTGCATCTCATTTAATGTCTTTTAAATTTTGACTTAAATTTTAGAACATGTTTATTTTTACAATTTTCAGTTAGGTACTCCAAGAACTTGTTGAATAGGTTCTTTCCTGCCATATATCTTTCTCAACAGGTACTGGAACAGACCCCTTCCTGTGCTCTGACAGTAATCACAAAAAGGAAAACCAAGATTATTCGAGATTATTTTCACCATTTACCTGTTACCTACACATTTTCAAAAGGTTGATCTCTTACCTGCTATTCATTTAAAAGAAAGTAAAAATAACAACAACCCTGCTATATAAGATCCCTTTCCTTCTTTTTCCCCTTGAATAATAGGCATCCTTCAAAACTGTATGATAATAGTAACTATGAGTATTGTCTAAGTATTACTTTAGTCTGTCACTGTAAAGGTGGATTTACTCAGGTTACTCCACAATAAGTCCTTTGTCTTAACTGGCACCCGAACAGGATAATGTTTAAGTGATAGTGTTACAACTGCCATACATGGCACTATTGGACATAATTTATCATATATGTACATAAAGACGACTATCATTTCTACACTTCTACTTGCAGTTCTTTTTTTCCATGGCCAGTGACAACATTCATCTTGCCAATGAGAGTTTATATTCATTCAGTGTTTGAGCATGATTGCTGTAAGTTTTTCAGAGCCACTACTTTGTAAAATTTAGTGCCAGATTTAATTTACAAGTTCAAGATACTGTGTTTTTTCTTTCACCAGACTGGTTGCTGATCAAGCTCACCTGTTATTCAAGACAGTCTATGAGATTTTCTAAAAATGATGTCATACTTTCTACCACTCTTCTAAATCGTGTATCATCTGCATTTTTTTCCTGAATAGTTTGATATTTTCTTCCAGATTTCTTACGGTGTTGAGAATTGACCAAGAATCCACTCCAGAAATGTTTCTAGCAATTCCAGAATGCTTAAAAAGCAGTCATGTTTTTGTTTTATTTCAGTTCAGCTAATAAAGGTTTACATCTACCTGCACTAAAACCACAAATTACATATTTTTATAAATTTAGAAATATATGCACATTTTAAAAGAAATAGAATATAAAATTTGTCTGATAAAGAAGTGGGAAGCTGAAGGTCCCATTTTTCTAAGGTTTATAGAAAATAAACATGAAATTGACTTTCTGAATTTGAGTTCCACTGGTGTCATAAGATGCATAAAAGTGTGAAGTCTGTAACTTTGAGTTCAAAGTTAACCAGCTGCATTTAATCACCTTTCATGCGGGAATGTCAAGAAGACTTTTAAAGTCAGACATCAGGACAAGTATGTCCCCACTAAAGAACGTGTCATAATATTTCAAATCCCAAAGTTGCCAACTATACAGATGTAATTAAATAATGTTTAAAAGGACAAATACTACCTCATTTGAAAGAACAAATGCTACCTGTACAATTTATTTATGTACTAACATCCTTCCATTACTTACATTTTCTTAAAGAAAACTTCCTTGGGAAAAAAAAAATTTACACTTCAACAACATAGTGTCCACATTTATCCACATGAAACACAAAACTACTGCAAGACTTTAAAACTGGAGTGTTAACTGGACATCTACAAAACACCTGCTGTAATATACTCTACCTTCCTTTTCTTTGGGTTTTAAGGCTCTTTCTTCTTTTTTCTGCTTTGCTTCCAGCAGTTCACGTTTCAGTTGTCGTGCTTCCTTCCGTAGCTCCTCACTGCAAAGAGAAAAGTGTTTACAAGAATTAAATATTCTGGGAATGCAAAGTCACTCAGGAGAAACAGAATCAAAGTTAATGGACACTAAATCTGTGATACAGAGGGAATGTACTGACTTCAGTGATGAAAATCTAAGTAAGTTCTTTTTTTCTTTAGCAGAGACAAAAGAACCTAACAGACAACTTATTTTAAGACCCAATTATATGTCAAGGACATGAATAATAAAACAAAGAACTTGCATTTGTATTTTTAATTTATCACTGCAGTATTTCACAGAATGCACCCTGGAATTTAACTATGAGAACCCCACAAAGAGTTTGAAACAGAGGCACTGCCAAATAAATATTACACGTATTATAAAATTCTGTTTACTGAAGTAATAAATATAGGTATCCTGGTTTTCTTAGATGGACAGACAATGTAGTTGTTACGTGGCAAAGATATGACAGGCATGTATTATTACATAAGAAAATTAATTTCATTTAAAAAAAAAAAAATCATGTGATAACAGTAGAAAGAAGACACCAAAGTTTGCAAGTCGCTGTGTCAATATCAAATATATGTTTTCATATCATAGAATCTTGGAAGGGACCTATGAAGATCAGCTAGTCCAGCTCCCCTACTCAAAGCAGGGCCAGCTTCCCTTGCCAAGGGCAATGTCTAGTCAGGTTTTGAATATCCAAAGATGAAGACTCCACAACCTCTCTGGGCAACCACTGCTTGAACTTCCTCAATGGAAAAAAGCTCTTTTATGTGTTTAAATGAAATTTCTTGCATTGCAGCTCATGTCTATTTGTGCCAGTCTAATGGTTACCAATAGAAAAGAACTGATAACTGCTTCAAGTTTTTCTCGTGTTAGAATCTGTATTTTCTTTTTTTTTTTAATTAAACTCTGATTGATTTAGTATTCATCAAAGTCAATGAACAGCAGAAATTATTACAATGCAAGAATGTGGCATGCAAGTATCTCCCTGCAGCTGTTTTATGTACCTCAGTTCTCATCTGTAATGCCATTACTGACAACACAACAGTCTATTTGAAGCAAAAATCACACTGTTCTTATATTTTTTTAAAGACCATTTCCTTTCATTTGTTTTTGCTGTCTTTTCATTCAGCAGCATCAGATGAAAATTACAAATTGGCTATCTTTAAATGGCAACATTATTTATTAAGGGTTGTTCAAAGTAAACCTATTAGAATAAGAAAAAAAACCCCACTTATTAATTTTACAGAGTAATTAAAAATGTTATGAATAATAAAAAGTATGTCAATATTGTCTCATAGGTTTAATTTTTACATGAGCACATCATTTAAGATCTTAATGAAATAAAATTAATGCTAAAGTACTTTAACATTGATCATGTTAATTTCATAGCAGAATAGATGATGCTAATTTAGTTTAGATAAATAAAATGAAAATCAAGCTGCAGTACAATATTACCCCTTCATAATGTAAGCTAATAGCCTGAAAGAAGTCCTGTATTCAGTCCCCTCCTCTTATACGCAGTCACAATGATTTTCCCAAATTTATTAATTCTGTAAAAAGCGCATTCTATATTCTCTCTCATACCTTTATTAATAACAATTTTCAATGCCTATTATATCATTAGCAACCAAGATTTATAGGGACAGGTCATTTTAGAACTGACAGCAGACGCTTTAATAATACCAGGGACAATGAGGAAGAGTCTGTATTCAGATGATAGCTTTTGGTTTCTCCTAGATAATCTTGAAAAATGCATGATATTCTGTTTGAGAATTCCAATTCCAAGTAAAAACATAAGCAGTATTTCCTAACAGAGAACTCTAATGATAACATGAAACAATACAAACAGTCATGTTTGCACAACTAACTGATTTTCAGAATGTGTGAAAGGATCAAGACAATTGTCTGCTCTACAGTGTCAGTTTTGAAGCCTTCTGCTCCTTGGGGTACCTGCAGAACACACAATTCTTGGAATGGATAGTAAATTCTCCCACCTGGCATGTAGATCTAAGACTTTTCTAGGGTTCAAGAATCTTATTTTTGTCTGGATTGCATTACTGTTCATCTCTGGCACTGCAAGAATTTTACAACTGTAAAAATGAGAAAGGAAATTATGGGTTTGGAATATGCACTGTGTCTTTTTGCCAGCCTGGTTTTGCTGTAGGAGTCAGACATGTCTGTCTGTCTTCTGCAAATGCTACATTGCACTGTATCTCAAACACGATGACGATATAAAAATGGTGGACATACTCAGCTAGACTTGGTACTGGAAATTTATACACAAAATATATTATATATAGCTTCTGGACACACGTGCTAATGCTAGCAGTTAATGCTGGTTTTGACTTTAATAGTACTTGGTATATTACAATTTGCAATTCGTACTGTAATTCTTTGTTTAAAAAACTTCTGCTCCAAGTTTATGGCCCTATGGCCAGTATTTATATATTTTTATCTATGTCTACTGGAAGACTTTAATGCTGAAACTTAATAGGATTTGCATGCTTATTACAGATTATATGATTAAAGACTAAACCATTACTTTTTTCCCATTTCCATAAACCTGAGTGTAAATAAGCAGATCACATAATTAAAGCATTAGATAATTGGAACTCTCTTTTAGTGTAATTATGCATACTAGACTATCAACTACACTGTATGTCAGCAGTCTCAGTAAAGTGCAATGAATTCTCACAGGCTGAGACTGATAAAGAATGGTACCATTTTGCCCTGTTGGGAGAAGCTTAGCAAAACAGCAGGATCTTCAGACTGAGCATGAAGTATAAACTTGTGCAAGAAGAAGAAAGATATTAAGGGAGAAGCGATATATTTCAATAGGGCAACTAAGACAGATGGAGAGGGAAGAAAACCCCACCGTTTTCAGGGCACACGAGCTGTCCTTCAGCTAGTTTATTTTGATTCCACACTTTGCCTAATAAAAGGTACTAGCTTTACCTACAAACTTTCTTCGCTTACATTGTTCAGCCACCAGTTTTACTGCCAGAAACTGCAGATGTATGCATTAGGGCATGTGGAGAAGCATATATCATAGTTTTAGCTTAAGGCTAATTTTATGCATCTGTTCTTCTATGTTAACAGCAGATTCTGGGTCACGTTGGGAAAATTTAGGATCCCCTATGTAAGAGAAGAACCTAAATTTGCCTAACGTAAAATAGGCAACACAGTTAAACTAAAACAATTAAACAGAAAAGCTGTAAGAGACTGCCAGCACCTCTCATCCAGACCGATGGTATATCTCTCTGGACTACAAATACCTAGCTTAATGCTTGACAGAAATGTATTTGCTTTTGTATTTTTTGAAATATTACACCACATTGGTCATTCACAGCTGTTGTAATTAAGAGGTTTTCCTCCTCCTCTGTCACTTCCAAATGATGGCTTGCAGGATGAACATGACCCGACAATGTGCACTGGCAGCCCGGAAAGCAACCATATCCTGGGCTGTATCCAGAGAAGTGTGGCCAGCAGGTCAAGGGAGGGGATTCTCCCCCTCTGCTCTCCTGAGACCCCACCTGGAGTGCTCTATTCAGGTCTGGGGCCCCAACATCAGAAGGATATCCACCAGTTGGAGCAAGTCCAGAGGAGGCCACGAAGATGCTCAGAGGGCTGGAGCACCTCTGCTATGGGGACAGGCTGAGAGAGTTGGGCTTGTTCAGCCTGGAGAAGAGAAGGCTCCAGGGAGACCTTATTGCAGCCTTCCAGTACCTGAAGGGGCCGACAAGGAAGCTGGGAGGGGACTTTTTACAAGGGCCTGTAGTGACAGGACAAGGGGTAACAGGTTTACATTGAAAGTGAGTAGATTCAGGTGAGGTATCAGGAAGAAGTTCTTCCCGGAGAGGGTGGTGAGGCACTGGAACAGGTTGCCCAGAGAAGCTGTGGATGCCCCATCCCTGGATGTCTTCAAGGCCAGGCTGGATGAGGCTTTGAGCAACCTGGTCTAGTGGAAGGTGTCCCTGCCCATGGCAGGGGGGGGGGGACTAGACGGTCTTTAAGGTCCCTTCCAACCCAAACCATCCTGTGATTCTGTGATGATTCTTGTTTTAGTTCCTTACTGTCATGATCCTATAACTATTAAGTTACACCCTATTTCTATCATTCAAGTTTTCGAGATCATCCAATTGTCTATTAGGATGTTCTTACCTAGGTTATTTCTTTCTCATTAACATTACTTTTCAGTTTTGGACGATCTACAAGTTTATTTTAACAAACTTCTGTAGGTTTTTTTTTATCATTTAAACTGAATACTTGAAATAAGAACTATCCTAATTAATTTGTCTCAAAACAATAGCTGCTCTTTTAACATAATTTATCTTCTACTTTAACCAACTTCTTAGCTGTTTTACAGTTCTTGTTCTACATTTGTCTTCTTCAGTTTAGCCATTTCTTCCAGATTAATCCAGAGTAAGTTTTATCATATGTATTTGGCCTAGAAAAAAATTACTTTTGCTTAGGAAAGACCTAAAGATGGGTTACTTCAGTAGAATCTCCTTTAGTAAACCAATTCAATGTATTTTTCTATTAGCCACTTATCTTTAGTGCCACTTTATTTGACACTAATAATTAGCCACACTGTCTTCAATTTCAAATCTAGACAACTGCATTATACTGTTCTACAGTCTTACAGGAAGCAAACCAAATCCATAAGTCATTCTGAAAATGAAGAAGGGTGGTTTCACCATGTAAGTCAGGAAAGTTCTAATGTCTTAGATAAAAGTACTAAACACTTTAGAAGTAACATGGATGGTTCCTGAAAAACAATAGAAGTGTAAGATGCAATGCAAAGCTCACAAATAAGGGGCCAGATAGGCAAGAAGTTAAAACAGTGTGACTAAACAACAAAATTTAAGGGTTTATGCAAACCAAATTATTCTGTAATAATCTGAAAACCTAAAGGTAGGGCTGTCAGAATAGACTGTAGAATGTTTTATGTTAGAGTGTGTATAAAAGGGGCTATGATGAGTTTCAAAGAGGAAACAGCTGAAGGTATTAATGCTAAAATGATTGAATTAACTAAAACAAGAAAACATAAAAGAAGGGAGAGGTCATTAGGTCACATGGGATTAAAGTGAATAATAAAGTGAAACAGAACCACTGCAGATAAGAAAAATACTTGATCTGTGTTAGCTTTCTCAAAAGATGCTAGAGATAACTCTCTAAGAATTTGATTTGATTTGGACATAAAGATGAGAGAAGACCAGAGACAGGTGTCAGAAGAAGAGCTATCAACCAATAAAAGTATGATAACTCTCCAGGGTACGTCCTCTAGAAGAAACTTGGGAATGGCTGTTCCACTAACTCATCTTAAAAACAACATTGTATTGGATGACCAGACAGTAACAAACATTGTACCTTCAGAACAAAAAGGATGACCAAGGAAAGCAGTCAACCCCATGGCAGCTTCTGGTGACTAGATTTAAGTAACTAATAAAAAAACCCACCATCTTGAACAGTGAGTCTCTATCTAATAGTTTAATTCCAATGTGTCGGTGACCATGCAGATGAACAGAATAATAGACAACAAAGTGAACAGCTTTTGATATTGAAAAAGCCATTACATGAGCCTTTTGAAAAAGAGAAAGCAAACGGTGAGAAATGGATTGAAAACAAAGGATGTGGTGAAAAGAATTAGCCAAACCGAGACAAGCATAAGCAATTACCTTCCAATATGGCAAAGTTAATTCTTCAAGTCAAATACCCTGAAAAAGCTGAGTGAGGTGTATGATGGTAACATTTCTGGAAGATACAAAATGATGAGCTCAGTCAAGCCCAGACAAAATATGATGAGTTCTCATGGTTTTAACCGAGGAATGGAGGGTGGAACAAATGGCCACAATCAGGTCCTCAGAAATTCTGATTAAATTCTCTTACAAAATTGATGGAGAGTCTGCAGAGAAAAAACCTGGTAGGACTTACACAGCTCTAAAGCAACAGAGTGAGTTAATGAAAAGCCTCTGAACTTTACTAGTGACACCTTAATGAAGACCTCCACTAATACGTAGTTGCGGAAAACAGTAACATTAAATGTACACTGATTAAGGAGAATAATACCAAAAGTATTACAGTGGCATCACCAGAGACAGTCGATATTCCTCAATTTAGAATACTACAAATGAAATTGGATACCCTATGTCAAAATGGCCAACACAGTAATACAGGAAACTGCAGAAAGGATGACAAAGATTATTCCCACCACAAAAAATTGCCTCTGACATCAGAGATGTCAGAGATGTCAGAGAAAAATGGAAATATTAATTTCAGAAAGAAAATGAGACAGAGGAAACATGAAAAAGGGTAGAAAAAATATAAATACCGCAGACTTCTAAAATCTCAGTAATTTAGAAAAAACCCAATAAAATATTTTTCAGCCTTCAGATGAGACCACACAACTCTCTTGTGGACATTTCTTTGGAGTAAAAACCTTCACATTATTAAAAGCATCTCAGACATTTATATGAAAACCAGGAGCACCTGTTTAGAACAATTAATGCTAAAAATGAATTTCAGAAGAAATGTAAGACTTCATTTCTCCTAATTATTTAATCTAATTATAAATCAGCTTATGCGTATTGCCGATGGATTCCTCTCCCACTTCTCTCAGGAAAGTAGTACTGGCCACTGGCCAGCCAATTCCACTTGCAGATTCCTGCATCATCAGTAGCTGCAAAGAGACTTAGGACAGCAGCAATGCCTAATAGAAGTTTTCCTCTTCGACTTTTACTCTGACCCTCCATTTCATGACGTCTCATCAGTGGACATGAATAATACGTACCAAAACATCTATATCACCATCAGATCCTTCAAAAGAAGATTATGTGAGAAATGATGGAAATAGCTTTGTATGTACTCTATTAATACCAGTATACCATAGAACATTTTAAACATCTAAATGGACAGATTAAACTAAAAGCACATATATGCCAATTACATATCACTATTTCTTGGAAATTGGATAAAACGCTCTGAGCTTTGCCTGCTGTTTCTCAACATCTGATAAAAATCTTAACAGATGGAAATGATTGCAAAGTGAACAGCACTCCCTTCATGTTCTCCTTTCTGCTGATTTAATCACAAACATGCTGAATCTGATAGCAATCAAACAATAGACTTGTTGATGAGATCACCAAATGGCTTCAATAAAAAACTATCAGACACTGTAAAACAGTCACCAAAGACATACAGAATCCTTTTCTGACCTGCCACATCACCTGTCTATACAAAATAGTAAATTCTGTCAGAGGAGCAGCCTTAAATAAAACAAATAGTCAACTTTACTTGATTTGTAATTATATTGAAAAGCCAGATTCAAAAAACAAAATCTTGCCAAAAATGTTTCATATTTAGCTGGCCTAGACATTTCTAGATTTTAGCGTCCTTCCCTATTGTGAAATGGCAACGTTATTCCCAAGTGAGTCTACTCTGCAGCATCTATATAATGCATATTTAAAACAAGTAAATCATATTCAAATGCCCTGCTACTGCAAACTGCAACTGAGAACTGTTTAAGTACACAGTACTTAGTAGTTCTAATAATGTAAAAAAAAAAAAAAGGCTCAGTTAAGCAGGTGCTGAGGTGTTTGCAGAATCAATGCCAAATTATCTGAAAGATAAGATATAAAGTCTATTCAATCTACCTATTGTATTCCTCCAGAAGCAAGTACAGTCTCTTTTTTACTAAGACTCAAACGAGCAGATCTATGAAGAGAAACAAAATAACTTAATTCTTCTAAAACCTCAACGTTACATAAAAATGCTTTTCTATACATAAAAATGTCATCAACTTAATGTCAGTTTAAAGACTGATTTGCAGAATGTTTCAAGTTTAGGAGCAATCACCGAGCCTCACTGAAAGCTAACAAAAACCTCCTCTTTCCAACAGTACTATCTGAGCCTCAAAGGATCCAACAGGGTGATTCATCAAGCCTGAGGATCCTTCCTGGCTTCCCTGTCTTCTAGGGGCTCCTCTGATCCAGACAAGAGAGAGCAGACTGGAAAGAATTTTTCTGGCAGCAAGAAAAAAACCTAGCTGGAGCACTGCCGTTCCCAAGACCTCTTTTGTCACATGAAGGGACCACATGTACATGATGCAACAGGGCAGGGATGCAGGACTCTTTGGGAAAGTCAAAAGCCAGGACTTCCACTGTCAGAACAATTTCTCTGGCTTATGTCATACTTCATGTCCAGGTATGAGGGGCTCCTGAAGACAGAGGAGCTATGTAGGGGTTGGATTAGATGCTTTGGTACACAAGAAGCATCCTGCTCCTTGTTTCCCTTTTCCTGTTTAAGGCAGAAAACACAGGCATACACAGTAAATACAGCACTTTAGGGAACTGGATCTTCAGAGGTGCACTGTACAATGAGTTCATAATAAGCCAAATAATATTTCAGGATTAGTCTATCTCTGGAAAAACTATGTAGCTCACTCACCAGTGCAGCACCATAGCTCAGTCTACAACTACTTCTGTATCGGAACACAAGGGTGGTTAAGAGGACCTTTTCAGAACCCTCTGCCTTATTTTTATGATCCTCTCTTTCTAATTACGCTGACAGAAGGAGCAGACCACTTCCACTTGGGATTTCAGTGAGAACGGGCCATCAAGTCCTTTTGGCTGTCCAGTGAAAGAAGAGATTCCTCATGCCTCCCCACTTCCAAAGTTCATTTGTTATTCAGAGTCCAGACATTAGAGACAGGATGCAATTAGAGATGCTGGATATAGGCATTTTGTACAGAAGGCAAATTTAATGAGCCTGAAAATGTTATCCAAACAAATACGGGACAGAAATGTCTTCGACAGAATGTAAGCTACAGGTGTTTTTCAATAGTCTTCAAATGACAAGGACTTGTGGGTATAAAATGAAACGGCAAGACAGCAGATTTAAAATAAACAAAAGGAAATATTGTCCACACTGCTTATAATTAAGCTGAGGAATGTATTGTCACAAGATATCATACAGACCAGAAGCATAAACAGGTTGAAAGCAGATAAACCTATTCACAGAAGAAAAAATACACCAGAAATCATTAAACACAACAGGCCAAATGAACTTTCTGACTAAATCAGCCTTAAACATGAGACTGCTGGAAACAGGAAAGTTTCCTCAGGAGTATCTTAGAAATACCCTGCTTCTGGCCACTGTCAGAGACAGAGTATTTGCCTAAATGGATCTTTGATTTAATCCAGCATAGTTTATTCTTAAATCAATTATAACTTCTAAAAACCTGACATTTATTACTTTGACTTAGCAGAACATAAGCGTGGAGTGGTATTTTCCATACTGGAGAGGGCCATGTCTAAAGGTGCACAAAAATATTTGGGGTTTTTTGCTTGATTTTTGGGTGAAATATCTGTTATGTAAAAACATTCCTCAGAGAAAGCCATCTGTCATTTCTGGTTTTGAATGGAGGGAAATTAAACTTCTGCACAGCTCTAAGAAAGATCAAAGTTTCTATCTGTTATGTAATGCATGAATGGTTAAATAAAGAAGGCATTTAATAATCACTAAATGGATTTCAAAATATAATCAGAGCCTGAATCAGTGTTTAGCACCTGTATGAACTTATTCCGTATTGAACAGTTAACGCATGACCGTTATGCCACAGCAGATGTAGAGTTTTCCCGCAAATACCTGAAGGATATAGAATTAATTACACTGATGTACACATAATCAGAAAAACTTGTCCACTTCCCACAGTGTGATCAAGTAGGTATTTCAATGTGCCTAGTGCATTTTTTGCATCTGATTTTTTATTTCAACTACAAAATCAGTCACAAAATTCACCAACGTATTAGCTTCATAGTAAGACCACTAAAAATAATCCAGCAAATTAATGTGATAGTTCCTATAGCAACTGTTATAATCTGTAAAGTCTGTGAAGAAAAAAAAAAAAAGGAAAGTTCATTAAGTCAGAGTAATAAATTAATTAAAATATATTTTACAGGAAAAATGAAATCTTTACTTACTAAGAAGCACAAGCTGAGCTCTAGGTTATTTTACAGTAGAATATTTGAGCTGATCTGCTCCTTACCCTAGATGGATTTCCCATTCTTATGAAACAGGTCCATCTCTAATCTCTTCTCTTTACCCATTACTTTCTCATGTGAAGAAAGAATGGCTCCAAAATGCTTCTTACATTATTATCCCACATCTGTACATCCATTAAACATGGACTGCGAGACAGAAAAAACATTCTGTGACCTTTTGAGACTGAATAAGAAGTATTTTTAAATTGAGCTAAAGCAAGTCCCAAAAATTGAAATCAGGTAGAAAAGATGTTTGATTTTTGCAGCTGATCTCAAAGTGAACTTGAATCATATGATGTAATAAAAGTCCACTTCAGATGATCAACTCACTCCCAGATGTAATTGAAAACATTTATTCTGATCTAAAAAGAAAAGCAGGTAATTGACTAATAATCAATTATTAGTATCAAGTCTATTTTATGATGCTCAACATTATTTTTTATTCTAGTAGCCATAACACAAAGATAATAGATTGACATAATTAACCAAGTTAATTATTTCTGATATATGTACTGTCTCTAGTCCTGCTCCTTTACACTTTGCTTTACACTTAAATAATTCCACTGTGTTATTCAAAGTAGTTTAATTTATTATACCTGTATATAAAAATGAAATAAAATGTTAAAAAAATCCGCAAGACTATTAAACATGTATTCCACAGACCTAAGATGTTGAGCCTAAAACACTTCCAAACAATTAGCTGTAAGCATGCAAGTAAAGGTAAGCTCATATCTGAGCTTTTGCAAGATAGGTGAAAGTTGGCGTGCATTTTATCCCATGTAAAGCTGCTTAATTTAATATGTATCATGCAATTTTAATCTTTTTAGGTTTCAGTCAATGAAATTTTTATCCTCACTAGTCCAATTTACTCTTAAAGTAGTTGCCTAAATGTTGTATTTAAGCTGACATAGATAATATTTTTATATTTAGTATCACAAGAGCAGTTCTTGTACCAATGTCACCACAGACATTAATTTGATTGGTATTGCAGAGGGCACTTATTTATCAAATATAAACATTTTATTATGTAAAGTAATATTTTTACCATGTATAAACATAATACTTGACTAAAAAAATCTTCTAAATAATGCAACCGCTTTATTGTTCTTAAATACTATACCTCATATACTATCAACACCCTACATAATACTCCTCATACACTACCAACATTTTAACATATTTTACACTCCACCAAGTAATGTATATTATTCTTAGTACAGACAAGAAGCAGAGATTGAACAGACATGAAAACCAGTTCAGCTGCAACACTAATGAAATATTTCTATGACCTGCTGTAGACAGTGCTCATTTGGGTTCAGAAACAAGAAGTTAGTAACTGGACGAATGCATCCCTACCTGTGGAACAAAGTAGGCACGTGGCACCATAAAAAATACTTTCAACAGTGTTTTTAATTGAAAGCATAATGTCAAGCGTGAACGTTTTGTGTGAAAAACTCTCAGAGTTCATAGGAGCCTATTTGTCCAAAAAGGTTTCAGCATCAAACCGTATGTTGTTTCTAAGCTGTTTCGAATTTACTATTTAATCAGCCAAAAATATTAAAATCTATTACTAAACCAATAAAACTCAGTACTTAAGAAGTCAGATACACAGTTGAAATAATTATGAAATCTACACTTGAAAATCAAAAGATGCCCTTTCCTTTTAAAAAGTTTTCATTTTCATTCTAAAATTATTGGCAAAGAACATTTATTGACAGTCAAGATTAATGAAGAAAAAGATAAAGAGATCATAGCAAAAAGCAGTCTTACTGGAACAATATAACATTACAAATTTCGCCAATACTCTCTTTACTAGGGTGCAGCTTCTGTTTTAGTTTTTACATTGCACCTGTTATTCACTGCTAGAATAACAAAGATCTCCGGAACACAGATAATGGGTCTATCAAAGTGCATGCATAGTAAAATAAAAAAATAATGTATGTACAGTAATTTAGGGTTTTTTACTTAAAAAATTGTATTTATTAACAGGAGTATTAGTTACTTCTCTTTTATCATGCTCAGTGTTTTGGGATCTGGTTTGCATTAGTAAGTTAATCAGTAAAACACTATTCCTATTTTCATTGAACTAATAATGATTAACACCACATATTCTCAGATAAGGAATACCAGTTGAAATGTTTTATATAAAACTCTCTCATGGGTCTTAAGCTACCAGAAATCAAATTCTCACACCACTGTGAGAGTTATCTGATTTTTATCTTTTAAAAACTAAAAATACTTCAATGATTGTAAGCTAAAATAGTCATTCCTTATTCAAGCTAGCTGTAAAAAATTCTATCTTAAATGTATTTTCTATCTGTAATACTCTTGAATTTTCCCCAAATCACCTAATCTCATTTTTTTAAAAAAAGATGTCATATATAAATGGAAGGATACAGCTGTGTGATCGAGAGTTCACATTCTAAAGAGTTAAACGCAGACAAAGAAAGTGGGTAAAACTAAGTTCAGGGATGGCAGTCTTTTGACTTGAGGAAAACAAATTCAAAATTTTAAGAAATACTTCAGAATTAATAAGACTATTGAGAAGAATGAAAGTTTATTCTTGAAATGAACTAGTAAGTATTAGATGATATTCCAAGAGGGAGTTTGTTGTTGCTTTTTTTAAAAAAAAAAAAAAGAAAAAGTAAAAGTTAAAACATATGTGGCAGACAGCCTCAGTTAGCAGCCTGCAAAAGGAGAGCAGGGGATTCAGCACGTATTTTATTAACTCAATTTTCTTTTCAGCTATGCAGTTCACCTTTAGAATAAAAGCTTAGATTCTGCTGAAAACAGCAAAATTTGTGGAAAATCCATAGGGAGGTTCCAAATCCTTGGGATTTGTGGATTTTGTGTTTGAACAGATTTTTATTGTTCCTGTTGATTGCCCTAACACTCACTTTCAGGCACGAGGCAGCTTGAGTTATGTTATCTGTGGGCATTGAAACAGTACCAGCAGGTAGCTTAACTTTCCAAACTCATTTTTCCTAGAAGGTAGACTGCCAAATAACTGTTTGGAGAGACATGAAAATGTAAAAAGAATGATCTTATCAGTTTTGTTAATTTAACTTGGTTTAATCACTGCCACTGATTTGTTAGATATATTAAGTTATAAAAATATTTTTATATGGACTGACACCTCTATTTTCATTCTTTTTGTTATTGCCTGGTCACATACTATAGGAAAAATGGCTCTGTCTGGGCTAGATGCCCAGAACACTTGAAGCATCTCACACTGAAACAATAGTGGTCTTTGTTGGACACCATCTGCTAGCTGAATTTTTTTTTTTTTTAAATCATTGTGTGTCTGTTAATACAGATGCATTGCACTTCCACAAACTGAATTACATTTATGCTCAGACTAAATACTGCTCATGTAAAAAGTGTTTCATTTCACATTATGACTGAACTGGAGTTATACTGATGCAACACACATGAGAGAGGCTTGTTCCATGTGGACAGATTACTTCAGAAATATTTGATTTTGCTCTTTTGGTTTTTATACAGTCTGTATTTGTACCAGAAATCTTAACTTTGCAGTGATCATCAGTGTTTTCAATTTTTTACTATTGCTCATCACTGTTTTTCTTCACTAGCTATTAGAGATGGGTGAACTGACTTGGTTTAATTATGAATCAGAGAGTAAACAGCATGTTAATAAAATCTGCAGACACTAAATAATTATCTACAGTCAAATCAGAAATGCATAAACAGACTTATAAAAATTAAAATATGGGCAGAAATTAACTCTGTCTTGTAAGGGGCAAGAAGCAGCATCTCGAAAAAACAGTTGAAGGTACAGATAGTCAATGGGAAGAAGTAAGTAGTAACATGAAACCCACAGGCAATGCAAACAAACCTAATTAAAGCCAGCATTGTGGCTATATTCACAGTTCCCTTTAAAAAATCTTGTGGAATTAATATTCTGATCATAACAGTCCCATCTGAAATTTCAGTGTGAAGAATGACACAACAATTGTTAAACTGATTGCTGGAATAGCTCAAAAGGGATCCTTCCAAATTTGTAGCAAATGATTTTTAAAACTGGAGGAAGAAAATGCAGAAGATCTACTAGGTTACTTAGTTTAGCAGCTTCCTCATTTCGACAAGAGCATTTCAACATACCACTTTTTAGTACTTAGTTTAAAAATCTGAAACAATCATTTCCTTATGCTTCATAGTTTGGAATATATTTCTGATATTCAGTTCAAATATTCTGATTCCACCTTCTTTTCATCATCCTGAATCTTTTCTGCTCTTGGTCTTTAGAACTCCTATAAGTAACATACTATTTTATACCGTCAGACCTAAGTAGATAGTAAAGCTTTAGAAGTGACTTTTGTGTCCAAATACCAGTTATAACTGTATTTACACTCATGCAATCACAAATACAAAATAAAGCATATTACCTCAGAGTTAAATTAAAATGTCAATTACAGCTACTCAGGTAATTAGTCTTGTTGTTGCACCACATCGATTCAATTCTTAACATTTTTGGTAAATCAAGCCATACAAAATATGCTTTGTTAAGACTATATTCAATTGTATTTATAAACTGAATGGAACCCGAGAGATACCAAAAGATGCAGCGGTACTCTCCAAACAGATTTTTAGACAGATTAATACTCAAGATGCATTAAAAAATTTAAATGAGTAAATGCTTCCTCTTGAGATTTCCTTATCCCTTAGCAGATAATGTACTTTTCAAAGAAAAAAAAAAAAGTGTGTTTTAAATAAAGACCAGATAACTATTTTCATGAGGTTATAAAGCAATTAATATCTCTAGTAAATAAAAAGGGAAGTTTCATGATCTACAGTTTTGGGTGGTGACGGTCATTGGAAGACAAAACCAGCAACAAAACAGTTTTACATAACTGTAGGTCTAGTACTTTGCAAGTAGCTGCTTAATATTCCATATAAATGCTTCCCAAAACATACTCCTAAATGAATTTACTATTTACACTGTCACATTTTTAAAATACTGACTTCCAAGATGAGGCTGGTGTTCAGAGTTCATGTAATTTAGGTGAGGAAACCAGTTAGTGTTTATGGTATTCTAAAGTAATGTATTAATAATCAGACTACAGGCCTATAATTGTTTCACCAGTAAAATATTATACATATTTTCTAAGTGCCCTGTGTAAAAGAATAATCTCACTTGCATATGTGTTCTCAGAAATGACCAAACAGTCATGAACCATAGCACATTTTGTTTAAAATACGCCTTAGAAGAACGAAACATAGAAGGGAAAGATAAATAATGATTTATATTTCTGACATTTATATTGCAGGAAATTTCGCAATTAGTAAAACCAAACACTGTTAAACAAAATTTCAATAACCAAGCAATACACGCAGAAACTTTTTTGTAACTCATTACTTTCCAAAGAATTTCTCTGCTTCAGAATCTTGCTCAACAAAGGATATACGTAACAGCCAATACTCTTTTCAACTGATACAGTAAAGCCACTTCTGTAATAGAAAGTACTTATAATAGGAAATCTCCAAGTTAAAACCTGGCAAGTATTTTTTGTACAACTATGTATAATACAGGCCCTTGAAAACCAACAATAGTTTATTGGATTTTGGCATGCATAACATGATCAAATTATTCTCAAAACCATAAAAACATGGAACTACTCACTGCATGTTCAGAGCATTTTTAAAGTACTCTCCATGTAAAAAGTGTACATAGAAAGTAAAGAAAACCAGAACTGAACACTTGCATGGAAGCTGCCGTGCTGACATGTTTATGTCTCACAGCTACATAAATCCATCTTCCATGTAGGTTGCCTCCACCTGCTCTTGTTCGTGGGGTTGGTTGGGGTTTTTTTTGTGTGTGTGTGTGGTTTTTTCATTGTTTGTTTTGGGGTTTTTTGGGTTTTGTTTTTAAAGTTTATTCATGTTATTTTGTAAGCTTTCTTTCCTCAAAAATGTATTTCCTCCCTGATAATGAACCCTGCACTAGGCTGGCTGCTAGTCAGCTACTTTCATTCACTCATTCTGTAGGTACTTAACACCAGCTTTGTGTAGCTCAGATGCAGAAAAAGAACCATTCCATTCTCCTCACAAGAGTAACACTGATTGCCTTGTCTTAAACAGTCTGTCATCTGCATCAGTGCAACTACAAGAATATGCCCAACTCTTCTGTCTTACTGTGTTACTAGATAAGAAAAATATTAACTAGACCACCTTTTATATACATATTTAAGAGCCTAAAAAACCCATGAGAAAATTAAATAGAGTCAATCTAGTTCTAGCATTTATTTTAGGTAATGAAGTGCCTAATACTTACTTATTCATCACAGTCAAGCATTAATGTGTTTGGCACCAGTTTTGGCTGGTGGCTCATTAGTTTTCCAGTAGCTACTTTTGCAACAGTTTTTCATGCCATTCTATCAGTTGGGTGGTGTTTTTTTTTTTTTTTAGACAGTTCTACTATCTAATTTTTCCTTTTAACTCACCCTGATGCAAACTATTGCCAAATACTGTCTTTTGTACATATGCCTTGTCTTTCTTATTTTAACAAGTGAAGCACTTATTAAAAAGAATGGTGTAATGTGAAATTTCAAATCATTGCATAATTTGTGGTGTGGTATGAAATATAAATAAAAAAATAGAATGTATTCATTTAACATTTCTGATTAGTATATGAGACACTGAAGAGCTATTTTTACCCATGCATTTACTAGAACTACTTTAAAGGTTAAAAAGAAAGGCTAATTCCTTAAGAACAATTTTTTCCACAACAAGTTTAAGGTATGCAGAAGAGTGAAAACAGGAACAGTAGCTGATTCCTACTGAAGTTCAGCCATGACTCTCTCTTGCCAGGCTTCACATCTGCCCTTCCTACCCACCCCTGACACTAAGCAGATATGCCAGAACCCTATGACAAATGAAAGTAATTTCTTTAACCTTCTGGAGAAAGCAGTAAAACTGTCTAAGAAGCTAAGGAAATTTTAATAAATACTTTTTACAGAAAAATAGTTAAATACCATTTCTTAGGTACATGTTATAAAGTACAGAATTAGAAAATAAGCAGTTTTCTGATTACTTCTACACTTCCCTGCAGTTTACGATAGTCAAGATAGATAGATAGTTTTTTAACTAAAGGACTTGCTAATAAGAGAGAAGATTGCCTTAAAAATTTATGTGGTAAGCTTCTTGAGCAAGCAAAGGAAGGTAGCAAGGGCTAAAGCAGGAACAAATATCATACAAATTCTACTAAAATAATGTATGAGGTCTATCAAAAAACTCCAAACAAACCAGAGAATGAATGCATTTGCCAAGAAGCCTAAGTATTAAATTCATCTCTGCAGCTCTGATAGTATACAGTAAGGTGCTAACCAAGTCCAGTACACTATTTAGTCATAATCTGCTGCAAAAACAGGGCCTAGGTTCTTATCTCTCAAAAACAAAATTCTAGAACATTTAGGAAAGTAAAGATGAGTGGATATATTCGAATCTGAATACATTTTTTAAAACAAGTTTCAGAGATGCCTCCTCAAAACAGAGAATTGATTACAATTGTATTTTTAAAGTAATGGAATTTACTGCTTCTGGAAAGGACTGATGCCTTGAAGTTACAGAGGTATACAGGAATATTATATTAGATTTGAGAGAAGTAAAAGAATTACAAAATGAAGTTTATACTAAGTGATTAAAATCTTGTCTTCCTTTGCATTAATAAGTACAACATACAAAAAAAGAAAATAATGTCAGTTCTTACTACTTTTCTTCCCAAGGATGTGCTAACTGATATTACAAACACATACAGAGACTGCCTTGGGTATAGGTAATAGAAACTACTAGCACAAAATGCTGCCACGGCAGTTTTTCAGTACTCATAAATTAAGTATGGCAACAGCACATGTTCACTGTTGACTGTATTTGTACATCAGGAGATCAATCCTGCACAACTGCTGTGTTTTGACTGCACACTATATGAGCACCAGGAATATGAGAATTTGGGTTTACTACAGGCAAGTAAAAAGACTTCAGGCAACTGCCTTTCACGTATTTGTTATGGTGTAAAACGATACAGCTAACCCCTTTTTCACAGGGTTCCTGTAATAGCTGTATCTAGCTCTGCACGTCAGCTCCTCCCCTAAGTATTATTTAAATATTTCTGCCTCTTTTGTCTGGGTTGAAATTCCGTATTAAAATCCAGAGATGAACACTTCATCCTCAAAAGCCTCCTCTGATACTTCTCTGTCAAAATAACTACAAAAACTGACATAAAACAGGTAAACAGATGTCAGTCTATAGCCACTTTCTGTCCTCTTTACTTTTCCCCCTGTCCTTCTCTACTCCCACTAAACAGAGGAACTACATTACTTTCTGAAGATAATCTTAAGATTTGGTGCTCTGTATCCATATGTTGTATCTATACCACCTAATCCCCACTTTCCTGTTTGCCCAGAGCTTGGAAGTACACTAGCAAAGATTGCATCCTATTTTAAATAGCAACATTCCTGAGTGCTTCAAGATTCGTGGGAATATTTAAACATTATTTTAAAAGTCATTATCATAAGAGCATCTTCCAAATGTGCAATGCCATACAGTGGCAACAAAGAAAGAACAGCAATTTACAATTTTATTGTTAAAACTAAGCATGATCAGGTTTTTATCTGTAAATCTATACACATACAAAGACATATATAAAAAGTACCTTTTCTTTATCTACAGTATTTAACTGCCAAATGTCTTCAGTCATTAAGACAAATAAAAAGATTTATTTCTACAGAGTTGACTATGTAAATGGAAAAAAAACCCAAAACCTGTAGTTCAAATACATATCACACGAGTATCACAGGAATAAATTCAGTGCTGTGTCCAGCTCATACTTAGCGAACCTTTATGTTGGAATCTTAATTGAATACAGCTCATGCATTAAACTAGTTCGGGGATAACTGGGAGTCTTCCTTTCCATGCCAGTGCTAACCACACTGGTTTATGCAGGCAAGGAATGGTTTCAGGAGTCCTATAAGATTATTCTAGTTGAGGGGGAGGAAAAAAATGTAATTTTGAAAAAAACTGCATAGCAGATAATTATACTGATTTTTTTTTTAAGAATGAAGCAGCTACAGGTTAGAGAGCAGTAAACCTTAAACCTTCTTCAATTGAGCCACAAGAACCACATTTCAGCCATGGCAATTTTGCCATGTAATCACAATCAGTAATTAAATAGCAATACCTGTAAACACTCATTATTGGTTTGAAACTGTGAATGCTATCATTACATAATCTTAATTCTTAAGTTTCCCCTCCCCCTCTACTCTTCTTCCAGTCTTGGTGAGCTATTCCACCCATCCATCTAACACATGTACAACCTCTTTGCCTAAAGCCTGGCCAAACCAAATTGGCAGTACTCTTTCTTCAGTTATTCCCTCCTATTCCGCTGTATACATCCTGATCTGATGAGATACACGACACTGCCAGAGAACTGGCGCAAGGGAAACATCCTCCAAGTGCAGTAAGGGTGGAGATGGAGCATAACTGCAGCACCCTTGCTAAAAGATACACTCCCTTTTAACCTTAAAACACTTACTGATTTCCTTCAGAATATTTCTCTGAGCCCCTAGGAGAGTTAGGGGTGGAGACACACTTGCTATGTTGAGAAATTCAGTAATCATTTTGTTTGTGAAACTATCATTTGGAAGGGTTTAACAGCTCAGACCCAATCAGACAGGCTAGTAGCCAGAAGAACAAGAGGAGATGGTATATATACTTAATACTTGCAAATGTTTACATATTAAGTGACGGACAGAGGGAAATTAAGAAGAAAATTTATTAATTCATTAAACAGTATTTCCTCACTGAATAGTCTTGAGTCTTAAATATGCATGGAGAACAGATTCCATAAAGTATTTTGAAAATATTGCTACACAGGCATTTTGACTCATGTTTCATGGCTTTTTGAGTGGGTTTTGGTTTGGTGTGGGTTTTTTTACATTTGGTGGCAGTGTTATCAAAGGTATTATATATTTGTTCATGAATAATTAATTCACAATCCATGAGACCACTTGCAGGAGATTTTTACTGCTTGATGTCTTTTCTGTTCCTGAACTCAGAAACTATACTTAAACTGAATTAAACTGATATTAGTTATTTAATATTTTTAAGTATAGAAACAGCATTTGCTGTTCTAGTGTTCACTGTATTTTGAAGTTCCTTAAAGATACATTGCACCATATAAAAAGGCATCAGTTGTCAGGTGTAAAGGTGCATCACTACTGTACAGATCAGTATCATGTGAAGTGCTGGGATCTAAGGAACTGTCATTTGCTGGATGTCAAGGTGATTTTTTTTTCATTCCCCCTCAAAAAAAAAAATCAAATCTTAAACTAGTGATTTCTGGTATCACATTGAAATGGAAATCTGTGCTGCTCTGACATTTGTAACATTGCATGAATAGGCTAGGGATATTAAATAATTTAGAATGGAACAGTATGATTTCATGTCCTGAGAAACAATAACATAGCTTAAAAGCATTTTGACATTAAAATAAAATTTCATGTTGTTCTGTGTCAGCTGGTTGGGATTTATAGGAATGATTTTCTCAATGCAACTTCTAAGTTTTGCTCTTAGTATAGCAAGTTTTGCAGGAAGTTTGGTTGGGCTTTTTTTTTGTTTGTTTGGGTTTTTTAACCTGGTTTATGCATGAATAATTTTTAAATATCTAGAAAGAAAAATCAGAAGAAAATAATTTTTTCAAAAAGGTATGCAAATCCCCTGCTGCATACACAAGAATTTCCTGACAGGTACCATTTTACTTACAAAGAAGTATAAGAAGGCAGAAGGCTGATGGCAGTGACATTGTAATGCATATTTGACAAATCTTTTATTCTCCCATAGAAAATAACAATCTTGTACAGCTGTAATAGTTTAATCTAATGACAAGATTTAATTATATTTGTACCTCTGTATATTTTGTGTAGTTTTTTCTTCCTGTAACATTAATAGGGTTACAAGAACACTGCAATTTAGCCAACTAAACTGCAACCAGTTTAAGACTCTATATAGAAGACATGCTTGTCCTTGTACTTGAAACAGAAGTAGCTTACCCTTCGTATGTTAAACATTATGCTAATTTAAAAAAAAATAGGTAGTATATACTGTACAACCACAGAATTAAAGATGCAACATTCAACTGCTATTGTACTGTTGCACAGAATAATATATGTAAAAAACTTATATTAGAGGTATACACCTCACCGTGCTCAACAACTTATCTGCAGTTCCAAAATACTTAGGTTTCTCGGTCATAGAGTAAACCTGCCTTTGCCTCTTTTGGTGATCACAATACTTGTATTGGTGACTTCTGGGTTATCCATGTTCCTTTTCATGCCAGTGTTAGTTTACTTCAATATCACATACTTCCTTCATGCTATATTTCAATACAGATCGGCAGGAATTATATACAAAGAACTTCAAGTTAATAACCTAAAACATAGCAAACTTAAAAATCTGACTTTTTCGTAATGAAAAAGGAAAATAGTAAAAACATTATATTCACTGTTTAAGTAAGTTTTATAAAAAATGGTCTGGAAATGTGTGCAGAAACTTGTTACAGAACAGTGGATGTTAACTGTCTCAAAGCATTGCTCACTCAGACTCCCTCCCTTCAGACAGCGTTAGCAGTCTTTTTCTGACCACACCTGTCCCACAGGAGTCTCCAGTGGAGTAGTGATGTTATGTTTTGGTCTCGCTTCATGAAAAGAAAAAAGCACCCTTTCATCTGCTTGGGGCGAGGAGGGGGAAAGGGAGGACATATAAAAGACATTTCCAGCACACATAGTGAGTTTTCATTAAAATGGATCCTTTCCATATAACTTCATTTCCTTGAGATACCTCCAAACTCCTTCTCCCACCTCTATTCTGTGATACATGTTTATGTATTTCATAAGAAGTTCTAAGACTTGGACACTGTTTTGTCTGTGTCCTGTTTCACAGTCTTAAGAAGCCTCTCCTTACCCCATAACCCAGAGCCTAGACTCTTGAATTCAATGAGTCAGCAGCTTTTACCTTCCAGCGAAACGTCAGCAGAGCATCCTAGGTCTCCACCAAAAGGCAAACTGTATACACTACACAAAGAAACAACTATTAAAATAAAATATTTTTAAAAATCCAAATAGAGTCATTATCTACTTCCATTTAAGATCACTGAATATTTAAAACAATTTTGTGAACCTTCTCCTCATTTTTAGACCTCGGATTAATACAGTTGTACTGTTGTGATTTTCTACCTGCTGCCAGGCTATAAACCATGCACAGGAACTGCCAGATTTAAGCAGACTCGATGCCTAGCCTCAAAGAAGAGAAACAGACAATTACCAACTATGTAACTTCTCATTACAAGATGACAAGGATTTGCACTAAACCATCTGTCATTAATCATAATATTTTTTAACAATAAAAAACTCAAATTGTTTCAGTATTTTAAATATATTAAAAAATTGGATCAATATCTAAATGCAGAAATTATGATTTGACTGCAGGGTAAAGTGAGAGGAAAAGAGTTCTAAAAATGGGTATATGAAACAACTTCTATCCACACACGTATGAGGATTAAAAATAGAAAAAAAATTTTAAAAACCACACTACATTAAAATCTCAGCTACTTAATGAAATTATGTTTCTGATAGCTACATGACCCTCTTATTCCTCTCCATGATTATGATTTCATATTGATGTAAAAAGGCAGTACAGTAAGAAGAATTAAGAATCAACAGTTAAGAGACACACTGAGATTAATACACTTCAACATTCTAGTGGAAAATACCGTGGCTAAGATACGTGAACTCACTTATTCAAGCATTCTTCATGCAAGGAGAAAAAGCTTTCAGAATTACACAAAAGATTCCTGTTTAGAAGAATTGATATAAGCTGAATTTTAGGAAAGGCAAACCAATCTGTAAAAAACTATCTGGATGGCCAGGCCCAAAGAGTGGTGGTGAATGGAGTTAAATTCAGTTGGAGGCTGCTCACAGGGCTCAGTACTGGGGCTAGTTTTGCCCAATATCTTTATCAATGACCTGGGTGAGGGGATTGAGTGCACCCCCAGTAATTTGCTGATGACATCAAGGTGTTGATCTGCCTGAGGGTAGGAAGACTCGCCATACCTCAAATCCTGAGTTCAGTCTTGGGCCCCTCACTACACGACAGACATTGAGGTGCTGGAGTATGTCCAGAGAAGGGCAACGGAGCTGGGGAAGGGTCTGGAGCACAAGTCCTGTGAGGAGCAGCTGAGGGAGGTGGGGATGTTCAGCCTGGAGAAGAGGAGGCTGAGGGGAGACCTTATGGCTCTCTACAGCTCCCTGAGAGACTATAGTGGGTGTTGGTCTCTCCTCCCAAGCAGCAAGCAACAGGAAGAGAGGGAGTGGCCTGAAGTTGTGACAGGGAAGGTTTAGACTGGATATTAGGAAAAGGTCTTTCACTGGAAGGGTTGTCAAACATTGGAACAGGCTGCCCAGGTTATATGACCATCCCTGGAGGTATTTGAAAGATGCATAGATCTAGTGCTTAGGGACATGGTTTAGTGGTGGACTTGGGAATGTTGATTCAATGGTTGGACTTGGTGATCTTAAAGGTCTCTTCCAACTTAAACAATTCCATTCTATCTAGAAGAACGGAGCACAAAAATAACAAATAGGCAACTATACTGCTGAAACCGTTCTACCTGACCAATAGAATTGTTAGTACTTTAAAATTCAGTTATTTAATAATTTGGTAGGAAACAGAAAAGGAAGGAATTTTGCTGCTGGAAAACATACTTGCCTGTGGAGAAACTTAAGAGAAGTGATGAAAGTACCACTGCTCTGAACATTTTGTCCTCAACACAATTGTAGAAAAGTTCGAAAAAGTACAATCCCCCACTGAAGAGATAATAGAGTAGATGACCTAATATATCCCTTCTGTCTTTAGATTACATGAATTTACTATAATGCTCTATTTCTAGTAGGAAAGATCTCACATTCCAAGTACTTAGTGAGATGACACTAATTGGTATAATTGGCTAACTGATATAATTGACATTACTGAAACATACTGGGTCAATACACACAGTTGGAGTGTTGAAAACTCTGGGTAGAAATTACTGACCAGATTTCTAGTTAGGAAAGGTATTGCAGAATAAAAGAGGGTTAGAAAGGTGAAATTAGTTTAAAATACCTTTGGAGCTGAAGGAATCTTCGGGCCTGTGGACTAGTCTGACAGCTAGTAAAAAATTAAAATCCTGAAAAAAACCCCTTATAAATGTTACCTACAAAACAAAACAAAAAAGCCCAAACAAAAGCCCAAATCAAAAAACAACAACAAAAAAACAAACACAAAAAACACTTTAAAATTACCTCCTAATAAGACACTGAGATAAAAAAACCAGAAGTTGTATTGGGAGTTCTAATGCAAGTCGGCCAGGCTGGACGAGGCTTTGAGCAACCTGGTCTAGTAGAAGGTGTCCCTGTCCATGGCAGGGGGGTTGGAACTAGATGGTCTTTAAGGTCCCTTCCAACCCAAACCATTCTATGATTCTAAGTAATGTTTAAATAGTATCATATGGCTTTTTAACATCACTGCATTGCATCACAACCCGAAGTATTTTGGATTTCACTAGAAGAGAGAAAGTTTAGTTGCATATTGAATTGTGAGCAACTGCTCAGACACTATCAATTACAAACCACAAGTGAAAGTAAGAAAAAACTGCCTCAGAAACATGAAAACAGTGTGACATTTGAACTAGTTTTCCAATACTGGTAAAAACTGTAGAAGGATTGTAGAATTATTCCAAAATTAAGAATATTAAAATACAAAGAAATTGTTATTGCAATTGTTAATTGAAAGTCCTTAAAGACAGCAATCTAGTTGACCCAAATGCACAATTCTGCAATACAGAAAAAGGACAGTATTGGTGAAGACCCAGTCAAGTTCACCGTCAAAGTGAAGCTGGAATTGAAGCTGGAATTGAAGCTGCAGCTGGAATTGAAAAACACTGTGTATAGCAATAAGAGAGATGAACACATAAATAAATATCCCTCTCTCTTTGGAAAACCCAAAATTACCTTATCATACCACACAAAAAAGCTGCAGTATTGTTCAGGCTACCAGTTGCAAAGGAAGCTGTTAGACCTCATCTAATGAGATAATAAATACATTCTAATTTGTCAGCTTCTATTTAAATTTCTAAAAGGCTTAGTCAAGAGATTCTGTCTCCTCATTTTTCAATTTATCCTATGAATATCAGAAGACATTATATCAATCTAATCTTTGCAAAGTGAATGTAGGATTATCCAGGGGTTTTATTGGCCAATTAGCTTGGTATCAGCAAACGAATAAATACAAGAAAAAATTAGAAGGAAGAAAAAAAAAAGGTATTTTGTAAATAGTAAGTGGTAAAATTTCAATTAAGGAACTTTATGGAAAATAGGTCTTATCTAGAAATGCAATTTCATATGTAGCACAGAAATGAGCCAAAAAACTGCTTAGCTACTGGAGAAAATAACTTGTATAAAGAATGTAGACTACCTATTCTGTCCTTCCAAGAAAAAGAATTTGAGAAGATAGACAGCATAAGTCTACAAATGAAAGGAAATAATACTGAGAATTACGAAGGACCTATCATTAGCAGAGAAAGGCAAAAAGACATTATTTTCTTGTATCAAAATGGGCACAAGTTCCACAGGAGGTATACCAAATCACTAGAAGAAACTACCAAAAGAAGCAGTACATTCCACACATTTTCTTGTCTTTGCATCAAGATAACCACTTCTTCAAAATATATTCTGCAACTGAACACAAATTCTGCCTTCAAAAACCACTGATTACTGGGCTTACAATATGCGTAAGTGGGACAAACCATGGTATACAGAAGGTCAGACTAGATGATCTAATAGTTCCCAAAATCCATGCTACTTTTTTCTATTTCTAGTTTACATGATGGGAAAAAGGAAAGTTTCACATGTTTCCACACTCCTAGCCAAAATAAACATACTTCTTTGCCAAGCATTCAAAAATCTATAGTGCCCAAAGTTAACTAAGATTCATTGACCAGAAGACAGACCTTTGTATAAAAATGAAATATGCAATTTGTAGATTTCTGACCCAAGTCTCACTATCCTCTTTGAACAATTTAGTATGAAGGTGACAGAATCAGGCACCATTTACTCATACTCGGAGACAGCACGATCTACTCTGACATTATAATTTTGGATAGTTACCTTCAAAGAACTGGAAAGAAAATATAGTGAAATTCCTTTGAATCTTCTGTACTTTCCAGAGCTGTTTTAGAATATTTCCGCCCAAGTATTTGGGCAAATTTAATAAACCCCCTGACTACTTAAGTTAATGCCAGAATCATGCAGACCAACAAGGAAATACTCTCTTCCCAGTCTCTTCCAGGCACTGCATAATCTATGAAGGATATGTGAAAAATATTTGGCTCTACAACAATTACTGCAAGTAAATTTCATTCGCTTAAATTAAATGGTTAGGTCTCACTCCTGATCTACACATTTTATGAATGCATGGTAGACTTTTAAAAAGACAGATACGATCTTTTTAATAAACAGATAAAACTCCTTCTATCCTCTTCTGCACAGACGTGACATAATTTATGGCAGAAATATTCTTTCATCTAATCATAATCCTGGAGGACTGATGGACATTGGGACAACAAAACAGTCATTGTATTTGTAACACAAAAGAACGAAGATTATCTCCAACATGCAAGCAGCAAATCAAGAAGAAAATACCTCTTCTTATATTTTTCTTCTTTTTGTTCTTATGATATTTCTAGCCTAGGTCACCAATGTCAGTCATATAAATCAAGGTTATAGTGACAAGGATGGCATAAAACCCTAGTCTGTTTTTTCAGATATTCTGAAGAAAACTGTAGACTTTGAGGTAGCATGGTAGTAAAAGACGTACTTAGAAAAGCATGTATAATAAAGAAGTAAGAAGGGAAGCAACAGAATAAAAGACAGCTTTGTAATCACATTAGGGAAAGGGAACATAGTCAACTGTCACATTTCCAGCTGAAGAACTCTGAAAAAGCCTACCAGGTTCTGAGAGTAGTCTAACATTTTTTTCAGAAAATCATGTCCAGGTCAAAATCTGATTTAATAAGAAGAAAAATATCTAAATGTAACAGTGAAAATATATGTACATGGTAGTATCTATCTTAATTAAGGAAAAAACCAACACAAACTCTTTCTAAAATAAATCTTGATAAATTCATGAAAGGGATTGTATAATTTGCTACCTGCGATAGCAGGGGCCTGTGCTGAGTGTCCTAGGAGGTCCCTTTTATACACCTCTTCCTAGATTCCTAAATGCTCCTTTGCAAGCAGAATATAATAGGTCTTTGTTTACCCAAGATTTTCTGGCAGTAAACTTATATTTATTCAAATAATTTCCCAGGTGACAAAAGAAATTCATGAAAGGGATTGTATAATTTGCTACCTGCGATAGCAGGGGCCTGTGCTGAGTGTCCTAGGAGGTCCCTTTTATACACCTCTTCCTAGATTCCTAAATGCTCCTTTGCAAGCAGAATATAATAGGTCTTTGTTTACCCAAGATTTTCTGGCAGTAAACTTATATTTATTCAAATAATTTCCCAGGTGACAAAAGAGTAAGAACAAACTTTGCTATCTTAAGAATCTAACATTTGCCTCTTATCTATTTTCATTACTCATTAAAAAATAAATGAACTTGCTTTCCCTGCACATACTGTACAGTATATGTTGAAAAGCATAGGGTTTGCAGCTCTAACCACCACAGTATTAGCAATTCAGAATTAAGACAGTAATGATAATCATATATGATGCTACACAAACAAGACCAAGAAAGATTTTTACCCCACTTTTACAAAATTTGTTGGATTTCTTACTTTTATGGAATCAGTGATTGAAAAAGAATGGGCATAAGGTATCAGAGAGGCTACACCACTCCACTCAGGTTGTTTAAAAAAAAAATGTGTAAAATCTTGAGTTAAGACTCCAAATGTCTAACTCGGTGTCAAAAGTGACCTTCTCCACAGGTCCAGATGACATGAAATTGGGGCATCACCTTCCTGCTACGGATTGCAAATCTTACTACTTTCTCTAGTACACTATGCCTTTGAGTACTGGTGATATATCTTTCACTAGAACCTTCTGGCTGTGGCATATAACAATTTATGGATATAACATTTTACTAACAATGCTTAATGACTAAAACATGAAATAATTAGTTTTATATTAGGTAATTGTGAAAGTGAATGAGTGGTATGAAAGAAGTCAGATTACATAATCTAATAATGCTTTCTGGCCTTCAAAACCTAAGAACATAAATATTAATTCATGTCTCTTTATAACAAGTCACTAGTATCTGAAGATCCCACATTTTTCTGACACTAACACAGTATAGTCCCATCCACTATATATACATGCTATACTGATAGAAAATTGAAAAAAGCCTCCACCCAACCATGAATTTAATATATTCAGCAGAAAAAGATGGACTTCTGAAATTAACATTTTAAAACAGTGGTCGTCGCTGAATGGACATGGTGCCTCAATGATACCAGGTTTATGGATCAAGTAGAAGCTTGCCTTGCCTATGCTCCCTCTACTCTGCTGTGAAACACAGTTGGAAAACTCAGTTTACTGGGACAAAAAACCAAAACGACCACTTCAGTAAGAGAAAACATGCGTGGGCTAAAATACTTCCTGACTAAGCATAATTGGTTTTGCATCTCTTTTCAATCACATTATAAGGTTAGATCATTTGAGGCAGATTACAAAGTGCCACATATTATCAAGAACAGCATTTAACATAAGCATTTCATACATGAGTGTAAGCATCTCTCCAAGACCAATCTGTAATAGAAAGCTTAGTTACATATTATTTTTGTGTGCTTCTGAAGGCCGATCTTCATATTCAAAAATGTGTTAGGTATCAAATTATGAGGCACTGGCACAAGTATTTAGACAAGTGGGAAAGACGGAGGCATTTAAGGTAAAAAAAGATTAAATTTCTAAACTATTGTTTAATCCAATGCAGTTTTAATTTATGTCCCTGAAGTTGTTTGCAAACCTTAGTCTCAGCCAGATTCAAGAACCACAAAACCCACAAACTGAGTGGTTTTGCTATTTTAATTTATCATATTTTCAAAGCAAACCAGAAAATAGAATTTATTGAAATATTTTCAAGTGTTTATAACTAACAACCATGTGTAAGAGCCCTTCCTCAGATATTTTTTAAAACCTAATGGCCTGAGCTGAAGTAAAAGGGTAAAGATCACAGAAATGCAGTTGAAAGTGTCATAAGCCATGGTTTCTTATACCAAGAAGTTCAAGTACTCGACTCCACCAAAAAAGGCAAAAATCCCTCAAAAAAAGAAGTGGAGTTTGTTCTGAGAACCACCGCATGATCTCAAACAGGAATTGCTATATAGTTACTGACCTTTCTAAGCAACAGTATAAAAAACCCCACCCTCCTGAGAAGTGGAAGCATAACTACCTCTGGAAGAATTAGAAGTTCTCACTGAGAGTTCGCATGCCTAATCCTGTGTGTCACTGCAGAACTGCTGCTGAGCTCCTGTTCTCCACTTGCTTCCCATGGAGCTCAAAGCTTAACTTGGCAGTTCTGAAAGTTCTCACTGAAAATGGTTCAAACTGTTTACCATCACATCCTCCCACACACATGCAAAAACCCACAATGTCAAAAGTCATAGACATTTTAAAAAAACACATTAAAATAATGGAATCCATAACTCTTATGACAGCATGACAAAAATGCAGTTTTACTGATGGGTCGGCAAAAAGTTTATGTAACCCTAGACTCTTCTGTGGAGGGTGAGTTGGAGGGCATAATACGGTTCATTTTGCATTATGGAATTTTTTTTCTGTTTCATTAGTTAGAAGCACTTAAAGCCTGAAAACATAGTTGGGTGCACATGAATTCCATTTGGTATATTTTTCAAGAAATCACTATGAAATCAATCAGGTTTTAAAATGTCCTCTATAAAAAAAAAAAAGCTTTAAAATGAAAACAATAAAAAACAGATAGAATTTGTGGTAGTATACATTTAAAATCTTAAACCAGTCTAGGCAGTGGATAATCTAACTTATCACCAACAGGACAGAAGAAAGATGAAAAAGAAGAAAGAGGAAACAGAAGAATGAAAGGAAAAAATCAAGCTTGTTTGTGACAATGCTCAACATGAGGTCAAAGTAAATGAGGCATAAAAATTAAACAGGAAAGAGAAAAAACTGAGAGAAAGAAATGAACTATGCAGATATGAAAGGATCATGATCTGACAGTGGCAGACTGCTACAGCAGTAAGTATGCCACAGAAAACATAACGTTACAATAATCAGTAATTTCTCTAGCTTTCTGTTCAAAACATTTCAGGAAGAGAGGGAAACCAACTTGAAAGAATTTCCTCATTTTGAGTTCACCTGAACCCAACAAAATCAGCAGAAACAATATCATGTAAGTCCTAGAAAATACATTTGAAGGAGAGAAATTGTCTGATGATGTATTTGAATAGAGCATGTTGGATTCATCACGTAAAGTAAGTTCCCAAAGAAACAGTAGGAAGAAACTTGCTGCTTTGCATCAGGCTATCCTCCTTACTATTGGAAGAATGGTACTAATGGAAGAAGTGAGAAAGCATTGACCATTTAATTTTCACTGTACTCTTTCACTCATACTTAAGTAGAAAATGTCATTAGCAACATGATACGAGAGAATATAAGGCTTCTCGGGTTCTTACAAGTATGTCCCTCAATTTCTAACAGCAAAAAGGAAATATTTTTTTAAAAAATTGAAAGATATCCCCACACACACTTTCTTTCTATTGACAAACAGAGGTCTCCTATCTTTCCCAGGACATACTACCACATCCTACTACTGCAGAACTGTCAAACACAGTAGGGAGAGAAAACTATACATCTGATCATTAGGTTTATCCATACCAAAACAACTTGACTGGCATTCCTCTTCTCTTCCAGGGTGAGTGCTCCAATAGTACAAGTTCTACAGAAATCACACTATTTCATATTTTTTCTACCATAACATCAAACAGTTCATATTTCTCATTCACAGTTAAGTAATAACTCTACCTGTAAATGCAACAAAGATTTAATGGAAAGGTACAGTTCAGGAAATCAGAAAATAATGAATATGCTTTAATATAATTTGACAGCTGGAAACTAATATAATGAAATACTACAAAACGAGAGATTTACTAGTATTGCAATACTGTTCCCCCCTAACCTGCTCCTCCTTCATCTACTACAACATCTAGTTTAGGGAGCCTTCCAAATGCATAGTTTTTATGGCTTTTACTCAGTTAATTTTCTTACAGGGAAGTGAAATGGTAATGATAGTACCAAATCTCTTGTCTAGTATCAGCATGACCAGTTATAAGAATCCCATGGTACGACACTGGATCTTCTGTCCTAGTGGGGAATGGGCCTGTGTATCGCAAAAATTTTCATTGCTGTGGACAGTATGTATTACTGAGCTTGCAAAGGTTTTCAGAAGTCTCATCCTCTGACAATGCAAGAACCTACAGATTTGAGGAAAACTGCAGTTTTGGGGTGATTCTCTTGGCAGATCATAGAATCACAGAATAATTTAGGTTGGAAAAGAACTTTAAGATCATCAAGTCCAACCATTAACCTAACTAAATCATATCTACCACTAATCCATGTCTGTAAGCAACACATCTATACATCTCTTAAATACCTCTAAGGTGACTCAAGCACTTCCCTGGGCAGCCTGTTCCAATGCTTGACAACTCTTTGGGCAAAGAAATTTATCCCAATTTCCAGTTTAAACCTCCTCAGCACATCTTGAGGCCATCTCCTTGTGTCCTATCACTTGTTGCTTGGGAAAAACAGACCAACACCCAACTCACTACAGCCTCCTTTCAGGGAGTTGTAGAGAGTGATAAGGCCTCCCCTCAGACTCCTACAGGCTAAATACCCTAGTTCCCTCTGCCATTCCTTATAGGACTTGTGCTCTAGACCCTCATCAGTGGACTGAGTCCACACCCAGTATGTTTGCAGACAACAGCAAGTTGGGTCAGAGTGTTTGAGAGAGGGAAGGGATCTGGACATGCTGGATCGATGGGCCAAGGCCAATTGAATGAGGTTCAACAAGATGGGGTGCCAGAGTCTGCACTTGGGTCACAACAATACCATGCAACATTACAGGCTTGGGCATGTGTGGCTGGAAATCC
This sequence comes from Eurypyga helias, assembly GCF_000690775.1. Classification (NCBI taxonomy): domain Eukaryota; kingdom Metazoa; phylum Chordata; class Aves; order Eurypygiformes; family Eurypygidae; genus Eurypyga; species Eurypyga helias. The sequence continues at coordinate 50,018 of NW_010236365.1, forward strand.
GTCTGGTGGAAAACGGAGCTGGGGTTGTTGGTTGACAGTCAGCTGAGTATCAGACAGCAGTCTGGCAAGGTAGTCAAGAAGGTCAATGGCATCTTGGCCTGCACCTGGAACAGTGACCGTCCCCCTGTAATGGACACTGGTGAGGCCGCACCTCAAATACTGTGTTCAGTTTTGGACCATGGAACAGACCTCCTTCACTTGTTGGGCAAAGAAAGAATGGGTGATGTAACTTTTGTCACAGAAATGAGAGAAAAGCAGAAAGTATTTTCCTCAGTCCAGCATTCCGATTAGCCTTAAAAATCAAAGGACTGTATATGAGCTTCATTCTGCTTAGGCAGAACAACAGAATTAAAAGGTTATGCACAGAACAGGGGCTTAGTCTACAACTCACCACTACTATTACAACACAGTGTATTTGCCATGTGGATGCAAGGCTCAAGTAAGTTTCAAAGAACTTAAGCCAGAAAAAAACCAATTTTACTAGAGTGAGAGTAACCACACAGCTCCCTTTATACTTATACCCTGTTTTACACTTACCTATTTAGCCAGACCCTCAAGCAGAAGACTTAAGAATGACTTGAACGTTCAGGTATAAGTCTGAACAAGTTTGAGTATTTAATTAAATGAAAGTATGAACCCTCACACTTCATGACCAGGTCATGAGATTCTGGTAAGACTAAGTTATCCAGGAACCCAGCATATTTGCAACAATGAAAGCTCTAGAACACATTCACCTGCAAGTAGTCTGAAGAGGTCATTTTCATTCCACTTATCGAGATTAAAATATGCATTACTTGGATCTCAAAGTACAGGATAGCCTCACCAACTTGATGTAGTTTCACAAATGTAACCAAATACATGGTTCTGAATCTGACTGTACAACAACAACAGGAATTTAAAATGTTAAGAGATTAATTCTGTTACTCATTCCATGTCACAATAATTTGCTCTTGAAAAACTTCCAGCCACAAAGGGAACATTTGTACTTCACCAATTTCAGTACAGTATGCACTGAAAGTTTATGACAATAAAAATGAATGAACAATACTAATTGTGATGATTTTGCATATGAACCATCATCACTCAGGACAGAATAAAATGGGAAATAAAAGGTTATTTACCATATTTTCTTCTTCAAATACACATGAAACCTAGAAATACATCCTTAAGACTTACCTTAGAATCTTAGTTACTAAGAGTTCGGCTTTTTAGGAGCATGAATTTTTATAACTCTATTAATTACATATAATACTTGTTATACATGTATTTAAATTAGGCTGATAATCTTCTGGTGTATTCTAGCAGAGCCTGATGAAACAATAATGGCACAAATCCTTATCTACAGTTAGCCTGAATGTAGAAATTATTCAAAGAGTTGGAGGTATGAGAGGGGAATTTACTAATTAGGCTTTTGGCACACAAGTTTGAGTAAGTACTGGAAATACACCTATTTAATAAACATTACCTAAGTCGTTGCCCTGTAAGGATTAGATGTTGCCTTAAACATTCTGGCATCAAAAAAAATAACGAGACAGAATGTCATAATTTGTAATTGTTTCAAGAATTTTTTTTATAAGCCATAACAGTACAAATAAGTAAGTGAAAGACGTACTTGGAATTCATACTTCCTAACAGGTACTAATGGATGAATTAGTCTGTAAATAAGAATTCTGCTGAGCAATACATGAAGTTTAATACAGTTTTTCACACCCTGAGCCCTTAGGGATTTTTGTACTGTCATAGTTTATCAGCAAGTTATTCCCATGAACAGGACACAACATTGTCACTTTATCTTAGCAGGCATTCTTGCTGATCCTCTAGCCAGAGGGCTCTAACATTAATAGAACAATAGCTACCATTCAAAACCGCCTTTTTCTGCCAAGAGACTGCAACTACCACTTCGGCAGTCAATGAAAAAGCCAACACGGTGACCCTAAAGGTTACTGTGTAGTGTATTTGTGTAGGAAGTGCTTGAATGAAAACACAGACACCCATGAATGCATTTTTCCCCCACCAATATTCTACAACCTTATTGATTACACAGCTATTGAAACAGCTGCTTAATCCTTTAACTTCCCATCAGAAAATGGCTACAACTGCAACTCTGAAGCTTTGCTTTAACCTTATATTAAGCTATCAGTGATGGACAGACTACAGACACAACTTTGCAGATGCAAAAGAGAAGAATCTTGCATGCCTTTGAACAAGCTAAGCTATTTGTGGAACTGTCAGTAACAGTTTCTCTTTTGTCTGGTCACTGAAAATTTCACAGGAGAAATTTCTAGGACAGGATTTGAGGAACAGCCCATAAAACTGACCTGGAAAGCAGTATTATATGACTATAAAAAAAAAAAAATCACCTCTGATTAAAGATGATCATGTTATTTTGATCGTCTCTGCTGAAGAATTGCCAAACAAAAATGAGATTATAACAGTTTCATAGTAATAATAATCCTTTAAGATATTACTAGATTTTGATTCATATTTAAAGCAATATGAATACTGTTCTCTTGGTAGGCATAAGTCTTTTTCTCAAAGAAGTTTGAATGCAGTTGTACAGGAAGGGTAATGATGTCTCAATATTGCTTCAAAATCCTGATAAAATTCCACAAACTAGAACTCTTCTTTCCAGGGCAGGGAATTAAAAACCCCAACAGCTTCAATTAAAAAGATTATTTTTAAAAACAAATGCATGATCCAATGAAAACAATGATTTGCTTTTAATTCACTTTGTACACTTTTACAGCAATTGTACAAAATACTATTGCCACATGCAATTCAATGACATTTTCCACTAAAAATAATCATAAAGATATTATCCTCAGCATGAACACAAGAGGTCATAACACAAAAAACATAGCTATTTTAAGTAGCCAGAGATTTATTTTTCATTTAAGCAGTTACTTCTGCAAATGAGAAAAATATATTTACAAATTTGCATTTTAGAGGAATGAAGTGATTTGTTTGTTTGTTTGAAATATTACAATCTGTTTTTCTCTGGGCAATTTAACGAATGACTACTTTCAGACACTGTATCTTGTAATCAAACCAGCTATCAACCTGAACATACCTAAGATACAGTTTAGTAACTATTTGACTTAGGCAACTGTGAAAGAACAGTAAATTGCTCAATGCTGAATTAAAGGAAAAAAAAAAGTACATAAAGCATCTATGAAACAATCTGAAACCTGAATCACATCTTCATTATAAAATAAATAATCAGAATACTCTAAAGTAAATTATAATTAATATCCCTAAGTAAGTCTTGAAGAAGCTGTCAGTTTGAGCGCTTCACAGATGATATACATTAAAAATGGAAATTAAAAAAAAATGCAGTTCAGAGTAAGCTAAACATATTAAGTCCATCCTCTTCTGGTGATGACTATGCAACTGCTGACCTCAATTCACAATAAAAGTATTTTTTTCCATTTTGTGTTTCTAATCACTGAAACAGCCACACAAGTTATTTGTTTGAGAATGCAATCTTGAAGAAGACAAATACATCCACAAAAATTAGCATGGACCCTATCTTCTACCACAACAAAAGCAGCAATAAATGATTGATTCAGATTGTTTCTATTAAGATGCCTCATCTCTTGTCGCTCCCACTCACCCTCCTCTCCTGTTTTGTGAGAAGATAAAGTCATTTCAACTTCATAAGGAAGACAGAGAGGTGACATTTTTGCTTAAAGCATCTTCAACTGGACCATCTACATACCTTAAAGGAAAAGAGGGACCATTTTTGTCAGATCAGGCTATAGTTTTAATACTGATTTACAATGACAGATTGTGGCAGCTAATCTCGTTCCATAAAGCGTCACAAATTTAAAAAAAAAATCCGCACCACCTTATCAACTACCAAACAGCCTGAGGAAAAGTTTCAGATTCTGCAAAAGGCCTATAGAAAGGAGAAATTATGTCCTATTCTCTAAAAAGTAATTACAGATTCACATGTTCATGTAAGCAGGACTCTTAATTAGTGGCCTAACAGCACTGCATTAAGTTTTTAAGGGAGGTGGCCAAGGCAAAGTATTTGAAGACCACTCTGATTCAACTTATATATATTACTTCAATATAGTAAACGTTACTTCAATATAGTAATAATGGCCTACAGTAGGCCATCTATATTAAAGTATAAGTGTTGTCAGATATTGTAGTTTCAAAATACTTCTGTGAATTCTGAAACACACCAACTGATGCTCTTAAAGCAGTATCTTAAAAAAAAAAAAGAATGAGAATCTAAACAGGAGTCACCAGAATAACCATCTGGAGTGAGCTAGACATAACATCCCATACCCATTCATGTATATTACACTATTGTGCCATTGTCTTTCCAGGAGACTCTTTAAGTCTACCAAGAATAACTTCTTAAGGCAGGTAAAAGACAGCCCTACCAGCAGGGATGCATTACTGGATTTGTTGGTCATCAAGGCAAGTGGTGACCAATCAGTGACATAAAGATTGGCGGCAGTCTGGGCTGCAGTAATCATGCACTGGTGGAGTTTGTAGTCCTGAGAGATATGGGACAGATGAATAGTAAAGTTAAGACCCTGAATTTCAGGAAAGCAAACTTCAAGGAATTGGTCAATAAGACCCTCCTGGGAAACTGCCCTCAGGGAGAAGGGAGAAGAACAGAGGTGGTAGATCTTTGAGGACACTTTCAAAAAAACCCTGTCAAGACCTGCTTGTCAAACTAAAGGGCAAGAAGGAAATGCACTGGCAGTGGAAGCAGTGACAGGCATCCTGGAAAAAGCACAGAGACATTGCCCAGTTGTGTTGGGATGGGGTCAAGAAAGGCAAGGTGCAGCTGAGCTGAACTTGGCAAGGGATGCAAAGAATAATAAAAAGGTTTCCATAGGTATGTCAGCCAGTGAAGGAAGGTCAAAGAAAGCATACCCTCCAATGAACAAGACTGCAAACTGGTAACTACTGACAAAGAGAAGGCTGAGGTAGTAACATTTTGTTCAGTCTTCACTGGCAAACTCTCTTCCCACATGCCTCAAGGGGATGGACCGCAAGACAGGGTCTGGGGGACTAGAGTCCCACCCACTGAAAGAGAAGACCGGGTTTGTGACCACCTGAGGAACCT
>NW_010236366.1:0-12697 GCF_000690775.1 Eurypyga helias
CCCCCCAAATATTTGCTCTTGCTGACAATAGGCTTCTTTTCTCTGCTGAATAAAGAGACCTTGAGAACTCCTGTGGAAATGGAGAGTTTGGGAACAGCAGCATTTCAAATAATGTATGTGTATGGTAGACCTCTGGTTGCCTGGATTCCTCCTTTTTGCAATACATTTTTTAAATGGTAAGAAACATTTATATATATTAATCCCAATAACGTGGGAAACAGACACTTCTGTACCCAGCGGTGACGTAAGCAACCATTCAGCATACACTCTGAAGGCAATGCCTGAGTTCATATGATACAGCACCAGCCAGGACAAAGGTCCTGAAATAAACAGAGACTACGGAAATAAGGAAAATAAAAAAACCCCACCAACTAAGCATTTTTTCTGATGTGAACAGATAACGCAGCCACAGGGTGTGCAGTCCTGTGCACCCTTCGTGGCACTTTCAGTCGGCATCCCCAGCAGGTAAGGCTGTGGGGAGTTGATTTTTAAGTCTCATTTAATAATGCCAAGTCTAGACATAAATTAAGACAGTTTAAAACCCAAAATGAACCCTGCACACTTTATCTTGCAGACCACTTACTGAAGAGGTGATTTTTAAAACCCCTGCTGTATTCAAGCAGCACAGATCATGATGACCTGCCAACTCCAAACTAGAACTGCTGCGTAACCCAACCCAGCAGGGGTCAGTTTTTAACTCGAGAAACAAAGATCACAGAATGGTTTGGGTTGGAAGGGCCCTTACAGACCATCTAGTTCCAACCACCCTGCCATGGGCCGGGACACCCTCCAATAGACCAGGTTGCTCAAAGCCACATCCAGCCTGGCCTTGAAGACATCCACGGCAGGGCATCCACAGCTTCTCTGGGCAACCTGTTCCACTGCCTCACCACCCCCTCCAGGAAGAATTTCTTCCTGATATCTAATCTAAACCTCCCCACTTTCAATTTAAACCCATTATCCTTGTCCTGTCACTACAGGCCCTTGTAAAAAGTCCCCCCTCAGCTTCCTTGTAGCCCCTTCAGGCACTGGAAGGTGCTATAAGGTCTCCCGGGACCCTTCTCTTCTCCAGGCTGAACAAGCCCAACTCTCTCAGCCTGTCCCCACAGCAGAGGTGCTCCAGCTCTCTGAGCATCTGCGTGGCCTCCTCTGGGCTCGCTCCAACTATATCCTTCCTATGTTGAGGGCTCCACAGCTGGACGCAGCACTCCAGGTGGGGCGTCACTGATTTCATGAACTGATTTCATCAATCAACTGACTTCTTGACAGTGTCGCGGGAGGGGAAAAAGCAAAATATCGATCTGACACAATTATCTTGAAAAGACTAAAAGCAGGTGATCCACCTTCTTTGGTGTCCCCACTCGAGTTTGTATCTGGACTTCAGCATGGTGATTTTTCCGCACAGCTAGTAAGATGAGCTACATCACTGCAACGTTTAGTGGACCCTTACACAGAGTTTAAGCATGAAACCCCATGTTCTCCAAGAAGATGTGCGAAAGGTTAATTACATGACATGGGGTGCAACAGTGAAGAAAACCCAGTTTTACTCTTGACTAGGGGAATAAAATTGCACTGATAGACTGTCAGTTTTGTATTAATCAATCAATCAAAGGCATCCCAGCAGGTTTCTGGAGAAAACCCACTAAGGAGTAACACTCCAAGTGACAGACAGGTAGCATACCACCGCCACTCTTCCCCTTTTCAGACCAGGGCAAGGTATCATTCACCTCCCAGGTTAACGATGACAGGACGCAGTTTGCAGCTTTGTGCAAACACTTCTCTCAGTAAAACAACCTTCAGTACCTCCGGTTCCAAATGGTAACTTTTCCTTTCAGAAGTATTTGCACAGAGGCCTATGTGCCTATACTTCCAGTTGTGAAGCATTACTTCTCCAAGACCAAAGCAAACAACAAAGCCAGTGCTGGCAGAGAGCTGATAAACATCCCTCATGCCTTGTTTCCTTCAGGCAAAATTATCACATTCACAAAGCTCTCAGCAAAAATCCAACAGGCCAAGGAAAGGCTGGTTTGCCTCAGCCCAGGCTAAACTACCCCCACTGAATCTGTCTCTCCTGCGGGGTCAGCACCTCCCACTGAAGAGACTGAGCTTTCCAGCCAGGCCTTCAGTGATGGCAGACACAGACAGCGGAACCTGGGAACATTTTCGAAAAAGCAATACACAACATTATTTTCCATGCCTTGCCACAGAAAGCTCCATCTTTGAGTCTTCCCAAATGCACGATCAGTGCGTTTTTGAAGACCATTTTGGATAACTAGTTGTCTTCAAGTAAATTCTCTCTGCATTCCCAATGCCTTCCTACGGGCCAAGTCTTAACCACGGAAGTCAGCAGCAGAAGACGGCAGCTAAATTAAGAGGAGGATGGTTTACCCCAAAGCATGCTTATTACCACATAAAACGTTAGTGCACGTTGAGTGATGCACGGAAGTAGTAATTCAGTGCTCAGCTAAGGGCTCTGGCATCAGATTAGGGCCAGAAAACGTTTCTACTCAAGAATCACACCTGTAACTGGCACAGAAATGCTACCAGCAGGCCCTAGAAAACAAGCAGGAAATCTCAGAAGGAACTAAGCCTGACTTCCACGTAACTTTTCCGTATTGCAAACGCCCTTCAGCGGAAGGACCTAAATTTAACCTAAATGGTTTTCAACCTATACATTTTTAAAGCATTCAACAGGTGTTTGATGACATCGATGTTTGTAGGGATTTTTAAGAGGGGGTAAATCCAGCTACAGACCAAAACTGACAGCCAACCTAGGAACGTACTCTTAACAAACAATGTTTTCCAGCAACTTCCCCAACAGCAAAAATCTTATTTTGTCAGATGTTCTAAGCCGTGAGCAAAGGAGACACGGCCTGAAGAGCCACCAGTTTTCTGACGCTGCAACCGTTAATTGCGACGCCATCTCTCCTCAGCGGAGGAGGCGGTGCTGAAGGTCAGGCCTAACAGGCAAATATTTGGAGAAATTAAAAGCGAGGGGACACCTGAAACACTGTTGTCAGTGCAAACTGCAGCATGCGTAGTCGGGATGAACTGTTCTCCGTCCCATCGGAGGCAGGGGGAGGGACAGGGAGGAAATGAAGCCTTGCTATCGGTCTCCCTCGGGAAACCATCATAAAACGACTGCCTTCATTTACTGCGCGTGCTGCCAGGGCCTCACAACAGCTCCCTGCCACTGCAGATGCACCTGGCCGCAAAACCTCAGAGTAGCCTTCTGCCAAGCCTATTGCTATGCACCACAAAGGCGTGTGCCCTTACTTTATGAAGGGCAGAATTATTTTAGACACATTTTAGTGACAGGTGAACTAACAGATATGATTACGCTACAGACCAAAGATTTCAGACAACTAAAAGAAGGTCAGATTTGAGTTATGAATCACATACAAGGAATAAAAAGTCAGTGACTGTGAAGTCAACTTATTATTGACCAATATACTCAAAATCCTACCGCAGTTTCAAACCAAGTAAAAACCCAACATTTTACCAATGCAAGCTTTTGTCATTATCTTCCGTTTCCCCACAGAACATAAGTGAACATTAGCAGTCTTAAGTAGTATACAGGAGGAGGTAGTTAAGACCAAAGGTTTCCAGGGCACCACTTCACCAAATAGTTTCTCCTCCTACAGTTTGAAAAACCCAAGACAAACAAACAAAACCCCGTTTTTCTAATCTCATCCCAGGGTCCCTATGACCAGAGAGAGAATATTTACTGTATTAAGGGCTCTGTACCGAAAGGAGGAAGATTTTTACAAAGTACTTTTATGTAAGGTGCAAGTAAAAACCACCTTTCTCAAATAACTACTCATCACTTTACAATCTGAGGGCTTGAATGTGAGCATGATAATCCACCGAGTTAGCAATAAACACCATTGTAAAACTTTGCCCTGTATTCATGCACTATCTAGACGAACTTGCATTACGTGTCGCTCGCTACGTTTTAACGCCGAAACCCCTACAGCAATTCACGCTACCACGACACCAGCCAATCACTCTGAAGTCTGATATTGATTATGCTGAACACTTATTTAATCTGTTAACAGAAATTAGGCAGCATAGAGTCGGGAGGAGAAGAATACAGCGCCTGATGTTCTCTCGTCCCCTTTTCAAACGGCGGTAAAGAGGGCAAGTTATCTGCTTTTTTACATGAACATTGCTACTGCAGCAGTAAGTATTTAGGTTACGGTAAATTGCTGTTGCTTACAAGTCATTGAAATGTCTTATTATTTTAAAAAGCAAATTAGAGTGCAGGGTAGATCTACTTCAAGAACGGGTTGGGGTTTTCTCTGTCAGAAATGTAAGTTACTTGCTAATCAGCGTCACAGGGAAGGGAACAAAAGTTCTCAGGCACTGGGGTAATCTTCGCAATGTCGCTGCCAATATTGTCATTGCCAGGTTATTTGTGAATTTGTAAATAAGTTATTGCATGAGGTCAGATTAAAGTATGTATCTCACATTTATCACCTGCTCTGAGCTACTACTGGAAATATAAATCTCATTTTATTTTTGCAGCTCTTTCTCTCTTCTCTTCCATGAGTTACAGAATTTCCTAGAATCAGAATGTCTTCTCTCAAAATCTGTTAAGCTTTGAAATTTGACAAACAGCAAAAGCCTTTATTTGTGCAAGTATTCTAAAGTCTTCTTTCTCCACTCTTGCAGAAAAATCGCACAGAATCTTACCTCCATATTCTCACTGAAAACACGTTCTCTTTTCTGTCTCTCTTATATCGGGTTTCGTTATTTTACATATATTTTTAAATTTCTGATCACAATACAATGTGCTATACTCAAAGAATTTAATCACCAGTAGCATACTGGATTTAAAACCACAGACAACCGTGTCATACAATCAGATGTCTCTTGGGGCTATGGGGGGGCACAGCAGGGAACAGGAAGGCTCCTGGGGATCCTGTAGCAAACTGGCTGCATACAAGATGACAGTCCTGCTCTTGGCTTTCAAGATAGAGAGACGGGATGGTCAGTGTGAGAAGGTAACTCTTTTAGAGATGAGCAGATGCATCTTGACAGAGAAGCTTTCCGCAGCTCTTCACATGACAAATTCAGGGGAAACTCACAGAGGGAAACACAGCAGTTTATTTTAGGGAGGTTGGTTCCTCTTTAAAAAGTCTTTTTACAGGTGACAGGTGAACAGGATCACTCAAGATTGACCACTGGTGCTCTCACATGTAACAGCAACTCCATGTGGACTACTCTGACTTCCAGTGGAGATGCTGTTACTTTTGATAGCCACTTCAAAACTCCGAAGCAGCTGCTACCGGAAGCATGTTTATCCAGCGTTCAAGATAACAGCTTTTATTTGGAAATGTAAGTTATTTACCTGCTGTTCTACTGATACTAATTGTTCACTCAATCTGAATATGAAACTGCTTAAGTGTTAGAAACACGTCAGCAGCCTACTGTGATGTGATTTTCAAAATGATAATGCAAATGAAACCAAATATTTAGGCTTAGCTGTTTATTTCAGTATGAACTGGTGTCCAGGAAAATGACCTATGAATTGACAGACTGCTTTCTAAATTTGCCTGTCATTTCTATAGGCCAATATTCTGTGCACTTTTCCTACGCTGGTTACAGAAGTCTGCTCTGGCTAACTTTAAGTATTTAATGAGTGTTTTACACTTTTCTTTGAAAATTTCACCTCTACGGTAAAATATGTTAGAACTAAAGAGTACTGACTGTAAGTGACCATCAGAATCTTTCAGTCAAAGGAAATAAATTTACTTTTCAAGCATATTGGATACATCCTTTCTTTTTTTTTTCCTTTCTAAATCTCTTTCCCCCCCCCCCAGATCAATTTTAACCAAACATGCCATACTGCCCCTTCACTCATTCACCTACATGGAATCATAAGGATCTTTTAGGTTGGAAAAGACCTTTAAGATCACCCAGTCCAATCGTTAACCCAGGACTGCCAAATCCACCCTGAAACACGTGCGACTGCTGGGCCAGTACCTGCACACACAGGTCGAGTTGTTGGAGAGTTTAGCACATCAATGGCCACATGCTGTACAACCCTGGCACTGATCTCACACAGCTCAAACACTTACAAAAGACGTGCTTTTTAACACAGGTCACTGGCTTTCACTACACTCTTGTTTTGTTGTTAAACTGCATATTTAACGATCTGGAGCAAGCACAAGTAACACACTCCAACCTACTCTGCGGATAGACTACAGTAAGCATTACCCAGAAACTGTGATTTTTTTTTTAAACGTGAACATACACTTACTTTTTAAATACAGCAACGATTTTTGCAGGTAAAATGATTTTGCACCCCACAGAGCCTTCATCCGTTTATTTCCTGACGTGCATCAGTGTTATTCCGACACCATAAACTACTATGGGTACTGCGGCCTTTTCTCACAGTTCCTGCCCACTGTGAGAGTGACAAAGTACAGGTCTGTGCACCTACACGCCCAGTCACTCTAGGTGAAGCTAAGCACTAGCTGCCTAAAGTCCAGTCCCTGCTCTCCACACCCTAAGCCTCACCTACTGTGCTCACACGCCCAGTCCAGCCCCTGGAAAACACGCTGAGCTCTCCGCAGCGTCCCTATTCCACGCCAGCATAAAAAATTCCTGCAACGCCATGGAAGTTCACCTCTAGCTGCGCAATCTTATTATCCATAATGAATTTGGACAAGCGGTTGTAAGGTTAAGATGTGTAAGGCGGAGTTACACCAGCGTACCTCAAGGCAGAAAACAAGTATGGAATAAACAATGAATGTGGAACTCCACACCACTCCACAATTTATGAAATCATCTCTCAGGGGATATTCACAATTTAAAACCTCTATTCCCCAAGGGGGTAAAAGCAGGACTCTCTTACTCCTTAAAAGACAGAAAAGGATCATACTTAGTTGAGTTTTCTTGTTTTAAAGCATAGCTTGGATTTTCTCTGCATCACATTGTCTGGAATTCCTGAAATGCAGCGTTTGCAGTACCTGGATGCTATTAACCAAGAGAGGGCCGAGTAAGGCCAGCATCTGACGCTTTAGACACGCCCAGCCCTGCAGCTGAAGGTCACTCACCTACAGAGTGACACTGGCTCTTCAAATACACCCTCATTTTATCCTGAGCAGTTAGTTATTCTGCCACCGACACGGCCACTCCACTTCAGACGCCTCATTGTCACTTAACCGCAAAAAGCTATCTTGACAAAACACCCGTGCTGTTCAATCTACAGCGCGACAACTAAAGTCCCAGTCTGTTCTGACTGGGGCTTGCGTTTCACTCCTTGCTTAAACGTAAAGGGCAGCGAGCTCACTTAACCTGAAGATGAGGGATGAAATCACCTACTGCTGCCAAGGGGACATTGAGGTAACTTATCTCAGTAAATGGATTCCCACCACTTAAATAAAAGTCACCTTCAGCAACGAGCTTTTGACAGTTTTAACTTAGAGCTGAACTAATTCTGTGAATGCACAATTATAAGCCAAAGCACGTATTTGTACTTACATGGCTGGAAGATTCATAATACCGTGTAACTGAAGCACAACAGTCAGTGCTCATCCTATCATTTTTCAGCATATAAAGCTAGACAAATACCTGTTTATCAAGCATTCTCCCGTGTTCTTCTGGTAAAAAACAGGAATCGGAACACCCCAACATCTTTGCCGTGATATACACCAAAACGTCCTTCTGTCCAGCATTTCGAGCATTCTGTTCACTGCAGATGTAGGAATAACTTTCACTTTTTTCAGCACTTCCTATAAAGCACACAGGGAATTGTTGAACATGCTTCAGCATTCAAACACTGCTTATGCTGCCGGGAAGAAAAGGCACAGGTCTACACTCCCAGCACCGAATAACGTGTCCTCGAGCAACTGTCACATTCCCTTTGTTCAATTCAGCACATGCTGCTCTTGAGGAGCATGCTGAGAACGCTGCCTACACCAGACGCATCCCGGTGCCTTTTCGCCGGCTCTGACCCTCTAGCAGACGCACCCTGAAGCCAGTCAGACATGGCACCAGTACCTCTGCCAGAGGTTTAACAGCTCAGTGTGCCTTGTGCTACTGTCTGCTTGGAAACCACACCTTGGTACGTACCGCCTGGGTTAGAGAGCGCGGGTTACCGCTCGCTCCCAACCCCGCCGAACAACCCCCCTGTCTTCCTTCATCCTAGATAAAGATGGAATACGGAATGAACACCTCGTGCCCTAATTAGAATGAAATCACTGTCACCCAAGACAGGCTGAGTGCCGGTCTGAGTTTTCTGTGTGGATGTGTGTCATTTCAAAGAGCGCTGCATTTAGAAACAATAGATGCTTACAAGTTATTTAAAATAGGACTGTGGCAAAACAAATAGGGGAGCAAAGATGTCTGGCCACACAAGGCTACCATGACAACACAGGTCATTTTAATAGCGTTAAAATCACCTCTTCTGATTTTATTCCTTGAAACATTGTACTTTTAAAAATATTTTGGGGAAAAAAATTCAGTAGCTCTAAGAAACTTATATATCTCCCATAAATACAATGAAAAGATATGTCAGTCAGTGTATTTATACTGGATCATATCAATAATGACAAAAAAACCAACAACATTCATCACTTCTACAAAGGTGAAGAGCATTAACTTTTGTAAACCCCAGAGAGGAATATATGCTGGAGTGAGCCACAGAGAGTCAGTTTTGCTGACTTCAAGACAGCTGTTGCCACCTTCAAAGTCCTGTAAGAAAGCAAAACAATATACCTGTGCTGCAGCCTTCACACTTGCTGTGTTTACAAACCACTGCTTGCTGGCACGAATAATCATTGGTTTTTTAGTCCTCCAGTCATACGGGTAACTGTGCACGTATTTCTCCTCTTTTAACAAACTCCCAGCTGCTTGAAGCATCTGAATGACTGAGAGGGAAAAATGAGGCAAGATTAAAATCTGATTTGAACATACTGCTACTTTTAGCCTCAACTCATTCCTTTCCGTGACCAACACGTAATAAGAACTCCCTGTAGCTCATCCAAATTCAAACTGTGCTCCGTTTACATGAACCCCCAAAATAAACCTGCAGGAATGTAACTGATAAAGTAACAAGTGGCTAAACATCAAATACTCACCAGCTTCATTCCCTTCTTCAAGGACATTCTTGTTTTGTAATTCGGGACCTGCAGCTTCAGTAAAAAAACCACCTTCATCCACAAGGCAATCCTTAAAATAAAGGTGTTAGTCATGTCAATAAGATACCACGTGGCAATTAATTACCTTTTTGGTATTCAAAAGTGAGTTAAGTATTCTGCTGAGTAAATATTTTTCTGACAAACTGCAAAGTATGTTAAATTTAAGGACACTTCAGGTTTACGCAAACTGCAATTCAGTCACCCAGCAGGCAAGTGGATTTTTATATGAGCACTACTATGCCTGCAGATACACCACAACCGTCTTACTAACTAGTGTGTTGATGTATTTCAATGACTTTTCCAAATTAACAGTGAAAACCAAAAGAAAATAAACAAATGAAGCCCCAAGAAAAACCCTACCCTCGAAAAAAAACAACCAGAAACAGGAGTATAATCAGGTTTTGGAACATCTCAAGAGTCAGCTTTTTAAAAAGGTGAAAGAACACCCTGCATCTTCATTTCCATCAAACACAAACTGCTCATGCATAACTGAACTGTATTTATGTATGTGCTCCCAACAAACCGCTGAAAAAGGACAGTAATAATGACCTGCCTAACGAGTGATTTACTGGTCTGCAAGATACAGCTTTAAAAGCCAGTCCTGAGTACCAAGAGCCACTGTCTCAGAGTTGGGATGTGTTACCCTTTCAAAACCAAAACCACAGAGAGAAATCTGGTTCTATCCTGCCACTCCCCCATAATCTTTAACTAGCAGAAGGACGGAAAGCTTCACCCTTGTATTCTGATACACACTTTTTTCAAGCGAGTCCTGTGTTCCCGCAGGCCGTTAGTGACACTTGCACTTCTCCGAACACTTCAAAACGTTCTCATGTCTTATGCACAAATTACACCCACCACTGTAGTGGCATGTGATCAAACAGTTGCAGGAAATCAAGAGCAACAGCTGAAAAAATAAAGTACCGTGGGTAGCTGGTGGTGGGAAGCTACGCTGTAGTCTTCCATACCGTGAGCTGGGGCTGTATGGACTAACCCTGTTCCTTTTGCCATCGTCACATGATTTGCAGGTAACAGAGGAGAGACTCTGCCAGGAATTGTGGGATGAGCACAAGAACCATCTGCCAAATCTACACCTGGGGTTGGAAAACAAACAAAACAGAAGACAAAAAATAGAGAAACAATTCACACACTCAGCGTCTTTTATCAGAGAGCAGAAATGGAACAACCGATGGGCAAGCGTATGCCCAGGGCGCTGTTCAGATGTACTACTGCTCTATCTTGTCTGCGGGTCCCTGCCTTAATGCCTTCAAGTTCTCTGCATCGTTAATCTTCCACATGGTTTTGGTTGTTTATAACTTTAAAGAAAAACCTTTTCTTCTACCTTAACAAGATGGTATTCTGTTAGGAGTGACATTCCACACATTCCCATTCCTCGGGACTACTATCTTGGTGTTCCAGAAACAGATCTCAGTAAGACTTAGTGAGAACTCTTGAATCTGGGATCTATCCTCAGTTCTGCCCCTAAGTACTAATAGTATCATGAGCAATTAATTTAAATTCCCTAAATTACATACAAATAAAGAGAGTACAGCACAAATGAAGCTAATGACAAATTAAGGTTAAAAAAAAAACCAAACCCAAAACAAACAAAAAACACTGAAGAATTTTTGACTGAAAGTCAAGAATCACAGAGCTTGAGGAATGCTTCATGTGACAAAACGGCCTTCCCCGAACGTTTCCTTCCTAGAAGGAACATGTTTAGAAACTGCTGTCACAGGTACACAAATACAGAAAGGTACCAAATTTAACTCATGACTGAACATGTGGGAAGATAAAAAGATCAGGCTTAATATTAAATTTCTCTCCAAGAAGGTCCAGCTCCACCCTTGTTTGCCATCGGCAAATCATGTGCTTCAAGAAGGTGGCACTTGTGAGAACACCACTCCCAGGTAATTTCATCATTAGGTAAAAACAATTAAGCAGAAAAGTGAATAAGTTTTTTTTTCCCTGGAAATCCACCTATTAGAAATATCCCTATGGAGTTTGTTAGGATGCAAACTGAACTGGTTCCGTTTCTCCACACGGACAACAGTCACCTACAACATCTCTATAGTCTCCAAGGTCACTGTGAAGGATGAAGAGACCTCATAACAACAAAGAACCTGAAAAGTAACGCAACCACAACGGCTGACAGTGCTGCTGGTTCTGCTACACTAGGTAATTTCACTAGTTGTCATAAAATTTAGCAATCAGGCAGTCAGCAAGCAAGCCTACTTGTAATTAGCCCCCTGCTATCATCAGCAATAGATGAGAACAACAGGCAAATGGCATTCAGTGTAATTAAGATTTTGACACTGACCAGAATTCCACTCCATGTTTACATTTTCCAAGTGCAAATCCAGATTTTAAAAAGCACTTTGAAATCTCTGGATGAAAGTTCGAGCTACAACACACCAACACTAGATCTGACAGACCACTACTCCTCCTTGTATTATTCTAGTGGAGCACGTTCTCAAAACATAAACAAGCTTAATAACACATTAAAACTGAAGTAGTTTTCAGACACCTACAAGCAACTTCTGATTTGAAAACCTACCTTTACACGTTGACATCACCTCAAACTGCGTGTCCAAAACAGCAGCGGTAGATTCAACTCTATCTGCAGCTAGAATGAAGCGTTCGCCAGTAGCCGCACACTTCACAACGGAGTATCTACAATGCAAATACGTACTGGTGAGACGGAGTAACAACAACGACCATACACTGCTGAGACTGAATAACAGCAACCACCACACACTACACATTAAACGCTCCATCTCTAAGACAGGAAAACCGGTTTTACGATCTACACGTCCAACTCACACTTCAATCTCGAAAGAGTTTCGAGATAACGTGACGTCAGGAAGATGAAATGACGTCACAGTCATTCACAGATGAAATGAAAAATAAAAATTAAAGTGAAAATTCATAAATTGAGAGAACAAAGCTTACAACTGTGCCACTTAAAAACACCCACCAAACCACACCTAAAAGATGCCTTAAATAAAATGCAACGGTAGCCCAGAATGTTTTAACTTGGCCGACAAAAATTGATAAGGACCGACGTAGATTGCCGAACCCCGTTAAAGACACCTACGCTGAATCTGGCATGTAGCAGACTGCTTGATTGGCTGGCACAGTCCAAGGCTGCGTGGTCCAGATGAGCACACTAGCAGGGGATGACCCATCTACAGACATAAATCAGAAATAGTTTACTTGCAATTATAACAACAGTAAAAGCTGTCTGTCTCAAAGTCTATACAGAAGTCATACCTATCACAGAAGCCAGCTTAGGCGGTGACTTTAACAGGGGAAATTTCATATACACCGAACGACTGACATGCTGCTCGTTGTATTCAAGCTCTGCTTCAGCCAAGGCTGTTCTGGGATATGAAACGTAGGTTAACAAACTTGAACATGAAAAGCTATTAATGTCCTTGTTAAATCTGAGGACAAAACAGTAAGTTGATTCTTACTTCGTTGAAGGAGACCAGAACACAGGCTTATAGTCTTGATAAATGAACCCCTAAAGAGGAAAGGAGGGGAAAAAA